>NC_064642.1:684950809-685250809 GCF_023864345.2 Schistocerca serialis cubense
CTCTTTGGATTTACTGCCAGATTTCGAAACAGAGTTTCGTTGTGGAAGCCATTAAAACTATCTCACATTGAAATCCACTCTAAATTTCTAGTTGCCGTAAAACTTCGCTAATCTTGAGGAGTTTGTGTTCTTTCAAATTTGGCATGCTTTTTTGTTGCTTCTGCAAAATGTTCTGACCTGTTTTTATACAACAGGGGATCAGTTGCGTCTCTTATTATTTCATTTGGTGTGAACCTCTCAATCTGTCCATACTATCTGGCCTACCTGTACGTAGTTTGCTTGGAAGGGATGTAGACTGCCTCTTAGAGAGGCGTCAAGCGAGTTTTTATGAACTATGATTGTACTATTATAACCCTGAAACTAAACAGCAATCTCTGCGGCCCAATGAAGCGCACCGAGGTCATAGCAACACTACATACGAAGGTTGGAACTTTAATAGTGGCAACTATTTATTTACAGCTCGTAGAAAATAGATACGTGTTTCAAAGTTTTACTGACCTTCAGAGTAGCTACCAGCATTGTGTATAACCCGTTGCCAGCGATGTGGATGTCGTAGGATATTCTTAGCAGTGCCAGTTGTGTTGACAGTTCGAGCGGCGCGGTCTATTGCCCGATGAATTTGCAGCAGTTCTGAAGCGAATGCCGTGAGGTGTTTCCTTCAGTTTAGAAATCGAGTTGAACTTACGAGGGCTTAAGTCAGGGGAGTGTAGTAGGTGGTATAGCACTTAGCAGCCCCATCAGTCAAACAAATCAGTAACAGCTTGCACTGTACGTGCTTGAGCATTGTCCTGCAAAATGATGGTCGGGTCCTGCAGAAAGTGTCATCACTTCTGTCTCTAATTGTAGGTTGTGTTCCAAAACTGAACAGCATAGAGACATAAGTGATGACACTTTCTGCAGGAGCTGACCATCATTTTGCAGGACAATGCTCAAGCAAATACAGGCCAAGCTGTTATTGATTTGTTTGACTGATGGGGCTGCTAAGTGCTATACCACCTACTGCACTCCCCTGACTTAAGCCCTCGTAAGTTCAACTCGATTTATAAACTGAAGGAAACACTTCACGGCATTCGCTTGAGAACTGCAACAAATTCGTCGAGCAATAGACCGCGCCGCTCGAACTGTCAACACAACTGGCACTGCTAGGAGTATCCTACGACTTCCACATCGCTGGCAGCGGGTTATACACAATGATGGTGACTATTCTGAAGGTCAATAAAACTTTGAAAGACGTATGTATTTTGTACGAGCTGCAAATAAATAGTTGCCACTATTGAAGTTCCAACCCTCGTAGATGCTAAATATTCTTAACGTACATGGATTTGCCTGTAAGAAATTTCTACCATGGGCCGAGAAGTTCTACGGCGATGTTTTGAGCAGACTGAGATCATATGCTAGACCCAAAAGGCCTGATGGATGAGAGCATCGTGAAAATCCATCTGCACACACTGTGAAGGAATTCCTGGCATCCTATTCGCCTGATCTAGACTTTTTGGATTTTATCTTCTTCCTGAAAAAGAAATTGAAAGGGAAGTGTTTTGACTCTGTATAAGAGATTCAAGCGGAACTGCAACTAATTTTGAAGACGATTGAACCAGGAGACATCCAGCACTTCTTCTAACAATGGGAAAAATCGCTAGAAGTGTTACTAACAACCGCGAGGGCAATAGTTAGGAGGTGACAATGGAGTTAAGATCTGTAGTGAGTTTTATGATTGTTACAGAGATACTCTCGGAAACTTATCGTAGTACCTTATAAATGAATACCATAATGCTGGAAGAGCTCAGAGGATGTGTATTGTCCAGTGGTGGATGTGAAATGACGATGACGACGTCGTGTTCCTTCTCCGGTAGTAACAACGTCTAGTTTTAGCGGATATCGCTTTAGAGCATTTTTGCGTTCACGCTGATTTAAGCAAGCGAAAGAGATGATATCGGTACCCTCTTCGTTACAAAATGCACAAAATGGGGTTTATGTAAAATGGAAGTAATCCGGATGTTTCTAGAATGAAATTTTCACTCTACAGCGGAGTGTGCGCTGATTTGAAACTTCCTGGCAGATTAAAACTGTCTGCCGGAACGAGACTCGAACTCGGGACCTTTGGCTATCGCGGACAATGCTCTACCGACTGAGCTACCCAAGCACGACCCACGCCCCGTCCCCACAGCTTTAATTCCTCCAGTACCTCGTCTCCTACCTTCCAAACTTCACAGAAGCTCTCCTGCGAACCTTGCAGAACTAGTACTCCTGGAAGAAAGGATATTGCGGAGACATGGCTTAGCCACAGCCGGGGAATGTTTCTAGAATGAAATTTTCGCCCTACAGCGGTGTGCGCTGATATCAAACTTCCTGGAAGATTAAAACTGTGTGCCGGACCGAGACAGGCTGTGGCTAAGCCATGTCTTCGCAATATCCTTTCCTCCAGGACTGCTAGTTCTGCAAGGTTCGCAGGAGATCTTCTGTGAAGTTTGGAAGGTAGGAGACGTGGTACTGGCGGAAGTAAAGCTGTGGGGACGGGGCGTGAGTCGTGCTTGGGTAGCTCAGTCGGTTAGAGCACTTGTCCGCGGAAGGCAAAGGTCCCGAGTTCGAGTCTCGATCCGGCACACAATTTTAATCTGCCAGGAAATTTCAATCCGGATGTTTCTGGATATGTGGTAATTAAAACTCAGCCATGTGAGGGTGGTTATGAAGCTCCTTGAACATTGGCAAGTGTCATACCAGTGACCTACAAGAGTGCGAAATGTGTATTTGCGTCTAAGCTCTGTAGGATACCGCCAGATGGGGCCTCCTGCGTGAGTGTAGGGCAGACGAGCAGAGGGGCGGTGGGCGGTTCCTGTGGAACGTCGGGGCGCTAATGAGACAACATTCAATTAACAGACATTCATCTTCGAGAGTTTTACATTCACTCCCTCTTTCCAGCGCTGCCTAGTAGCAGCCGTGTTGAGTCCGCATTGCACGAAGGCGCTTGGGAGCACGCCAGCGCCCGGCAAGGAATTCGCAGGCGCAGGCTCTGGCGTTATCTAAGGTGAGCGCCGTGATGCTACGCCCTGTCGTAGGAGGATCCGGCGGTTGGCGCGTCTCTGTAGCCTGGCTTGGCTGTGTACACCTGTCGGAGTCTCAGCGTGCTCTTTGAGTGAAGCTGCGCTTAGACTCGGCCCCAGAGATCTGCATGCCCTTGGTGTCAGTTGCCGAGATGGCGAACACCCAAGAGTGACCTGAAGGACAGCCAGAGATGTGGTTCAAATGGCTCTAAGCACTATGGGACTTAACATCTGAGGTCATCAGTCCCCTAGACGTAGAACTACTTAAACCTAACTAACCTAAGGACATCACGCACATCCATGCCCGAGGCAGGATTCGATCCTGCGACCGTAGCAGCAGCGCGGTTCCGGACTGAAGCGCCTAGAACCGCTCGGTCACAACGCCCGAGATGTGGTCCCAAATGGTTCAAATGGCTCTGAGCACTATGGGACTTAACATCTGAGGTAATCAGTCCTCTAGACATAGAACTACTTAAACCTAACTAACCTAAGGACATCACACACATCCATGCCCGAGGCAGGATTCGAACCTTCGATCGTAGCAGCAGCGCGGTTCCGGACTGAAGCGCCTAGAGCCGGCCGGTGTGGCCGTGCGGTTCTAAGCGCTTCAGTTTAGAACCGCGTGACCGCTACGGTCGCAGGTTCGAATCCTGCCTCGGGAATGGATGTGTGTGATGTCCTTAGGTTAGTTAGGTTTAAGTAGTTCTAAGTTCTAGGGGACTGATGACCTCAGAAGTTAAGTCCCATAGTGCTCAGAGCCATTTGAACCATTTTTGAAGCGCCTAGAACCGCTCGGCCACAGCGGCCGGCTTTCCTTTGCAGCCGCTGATACCATCATCAAGGAGAGGTTAACTTCTTGCTAACAGCTGTGAAATTATGTTAGCAGTTACTATGTGCTGCATGGATCAGAATGATAACTTCTTTCACTCGGTTAGTGCCTCAGGAGTACAAGCGCTAATTTATACGCATTAATATAATGATCGCTTTATTTTTTGCTGCTGATGGCATATACAAATAGATATGTTATAGAGATGTTAATTAGCAACTAGTTGAAGTGGTTTGCCTGTTTTCATAGGGGAGCAACAGTCCCTGACAACTTGTTGCGGGGGCAGTTGCCACACAGTGGAGGGACACGGCACACTCCATTCAAAGCAACTGACGACCAACAGTACGTTTTGTGGCTGTGTCTGAAATTAGTGACCTGGAAGTGGTTGCTATCTAGTATTTAAGTGAAGCAAAGAAGAAAACATGCGAAAAGAGACCCAGACAGCCAGTCAACAAATTTTGTGACCACGAAGTGGCATTTCATGTTCTTTACTGAGAACTGAAAGACAGTTCCGTTCTTCCGTTTTCGAATGTCCACAACCTTATTCGAAAAACTGCTAAACAATTTCATATCTGATGCTTTTAGCTTCAGTATTACGGCTTTAATTATTCAGTAAACCCTACTGCGCAGCCATTGTGGCCGGCCGGAGTGGCCGAGCGGTTCTAGGCGCTACAGTCTGGACCCGCGCGACCGCTACGGTCAGGTTCGAATACTGCCTCGGGCATGGATGTGTGTGATGTCTTTAGGTTAGTTAGGTTTAAGTAGTTCTAAGTTCTAGGGAACTGATGACCTCAGAAGTTAAGTCCCGTAGTGCTCAGAGCAATTTGAACATTTTTTGAAGCCATTGCTGAAAAATGTTTCCATGCGCTTCACTTACGAAACATTCTAAAACATAACAATAATTGTCAAGGTGGTTATAGTGTTGTTGTTGTTGCTGCTGTGGTCTTCAGTCCTGAGACTGGTTTGATGCAGCTCTCCATGCTACTCTATCCTGTGCGAGCTTAATCATTTCCCAGTACCTACGGCAACCTACATCCTTCTGAATCTGCTTAGTGTATTCATCCCTTGGTCTCCCTCTACAATTTTTACGCTCCACGCTGCCCTCCAATACTAAATTGGTGATCCCTTGATGCCTCAGAACATGTCCTACCAACCGATCCCTTCTTCTAGTCAAGTTGTGCCACAAACTCCTCTTCTCCCCAATTCTATTCAATACCTCCTCACTAGTTACATGATCGACCTATCTAATCTTCAGCATTCTTCTGTAGCACCACATTTCGAAAGCTTCTATTCGCTTCTTGTCTAAACTATTTATCGTCCATGTTTCACTTCCATACATGGCTACGCTCCATACAAATACTTTCAGAAACGACTTCCTGACACTTGAATCAATATTCAATGTTAACAAATTTCTGTTCTTTAAAAACGCTTTCCTTGCCATTGCCAGTCTACATTTTATATCCTCTCTACTTCGACCATCATCAGTTATTTTACTCCCTAAATAGCAAAACTCCTTTACTACTTTAAGTGTCTCATTTCCTAATCTAATTCCTTCAGCATCACCCGACTTAATTCGACTACAATCCATTATCCTCGTTTTGCTTTTGTTGATGTTCATCTTATATCCTCCTTTCAAGACACTATCCATTCCGTTCAACTGCTCTTCCAAGTCCTTTGCTGTCTCTGACAGAATTACAATGTCATCGGCGAACCTCAACGTTTTTATTTCTTCTCCATGGATTTTAATACCTTTTGTTTCCTTCACTGTTTGCTCAATATACAGATTGAATAACATTGGGGATAAGCTACAACCCTGTCTCATTCCCTTCTCAACCACTGCTTCCCTTTCATGCCCCTCGACTCGTAACTGCCGTCTGGTTTCTGTACAAATTGTAAATAGCCTTCCGCTCCCTGTATTTTACCTCTCCCATCATCAGAATTTGAAAGAGAGTATTCCAGTCAACATTGTTAAAATCTTTCTCTAAGTCTACAAATACTAGAAACGTAAGTTTGCCTTTCCTTACTCTAGCTTCTAACTTAAGTCGTAGGGTCAGTATTGCCTCATGTGTTCCAACATTTCTATGGAATCCAAACTGATCTTCCCCGAGGTCGGCTTCTACCAGTTTTTCCATTCGTCTGTAAAGAATTCTCGCTAGTATTTTGCGGCTGTGACTTATTAAACTGATACTTCAATAATTTTCACATCTGCCAACACCTGCTTTCTTTGGGATTGGCATTATTATATTCTTCTTGAAGTCTGAGGGGAATTCGCCTGTCTCATACATCTTGCTCACAAGATGGTAGAGTTTTGTCAGGACGGGCTCTCCCAAGGCTGTCAGTAGTTCTAATGGAATGTTGTCTACTCCTGGGACCTTGTTTCGACTTAGATCTTTCAGTGCTATGTCAAACTCTTCACGCAGTATCATATCTCCCATTTCATCTTCATCTACATCCTCTTCCCTTTCTATAACATTGCCGTCAAGTACATCGCCCTTGCATAGTCCCTCAATATACTCCTTCCACCTTTCTGCTTTCCCTTCTTCGCTTAGAACTGGGTTTCCTTCTCAGCTCTCGATATTCATACAAGTGGTTCTCTTTTCTCCAAAGGTCTCTTTAATTTTTCTGTAGGCAGTATCTATCTTACCCCTAGTGATGTATGCTTTTACAGCCTTACATTTGTCCTCTAGCCATCCCTGCTTACCCATTTTGCACTTACTGTCGATCTCATTTTTGAGACATTTGTATTCCTTTTTGCCTGCTTCATTTACTGCATTTTTATATTTTATCCTTTCATCAATTAAATTCAATATTTCTTCTGTTACCCAAGGATTTCTACTAGCCCTCATCTTTTTGCCTACTTGATCCTCTGCTGCCTTCACTACTTCATCCCTCAAAGCTACCCATTCTTCTTCTATTGTATTTCTTTCCCCCATTCCTGTCAATTGTTCCATTATGCTCACCCTGAAACTCCGTACAACCTGTGGTTCTTTCAGTTTATCCAGTTCGCATCTTCTTAAATTTCCACCTTTTTGCAGTTTATTCAGTTTTAGTCTACAGTTCATAACCAATAGATTGTGGTCAGAGTCCACATCTTCCCCTGGAAATGTCATACAATTCAAAACCTGGTTCCTAAATCTCTGTCTTACCATTATATAATCTATCTGATACCTTTTGGTATCTCCAGGGTTCTTCCATGTATACAACCTTCTTTTATGATTCTTGAACCAAGTGTTAGCTATGATTAAGTTGTGCTCTGTGCAAAATTCTACCAGGCGGCTTCCTCTTTCATTTCTTACCCCCAATCCATATTCACCTACTACGTTTCCTTCTCTCCCTTTTCCTACTGCCGAATTCCAGTCACCCATGACTATTAAATTTTCGTGTCCCTTGACTATCTGAATAATTTCTTTTATTTCATAATACCTTTCTTCAATTTCTTCGTCATCTGCAGAGCTAGTTGGCATATAAACTTGTGCTACTGTAGTAGGCGTGGGCTTTGTGTCTATCTTGGCCACAATAATGCGTTCACTAAGCTGTTTGTAGTAGCTTACCCGCACTACTATTTTTTCATTCATTATTAAACCTACTCCTGCATTACCCCTAATTGATTTTGTATTTATAACCCTGTATTCGTCTGCCCAAAAGTCTTGTTCCTCCTGCCACCGAACTTCACTAATTCCCACTATATCTAACTTTAACCTATCCATTTCCCTTTTTAAATTTTCTAACCTACCTGCCCAATTAAGGGATCTGACATTCCACGCTCTGATCCGTAGAACGCCAGTTTTCTTTCTCCTATAACGACATCCTCTTAAGTAGTCCCCGGCAGGAGATCCGAATGGGGGAGTATTTTACCTCCGGAATATTTTACCCAAGAGGACGGCATCATCATTTAACCATACAGTAAAGCTGCATGCCCTCGGGAAAAACTACGACTGTAGTTTCAAATGGTTCAAATGGCTCTGAGCACTATGGGAGTTAACATCTGAGTTTATCAGTCCCCTAGAACTTAGAACTACTTAAACCTTGTAAGTAGGCTGTTTTGTTTTCTTATTGGCAACGTTATGTAGCGCTCTGTATGAAAATCACTGGCTGTGCTGTGTGCAGTCTGTGGCTAGTTTGCATTGTTGTCTGCCATTGTGGTGTTGGGCAGCTGGATGTGAACAGCACGTAGCGTTGCGCAGTTGGAGGTGAGCCGCCAGCAGTGGTGGATGTGGGGAGAGAGATGGCGGAGTTTGGACATTTGTAAGACTGGATGTCATGAGCTGATATATATAATATGACTTTTGAACAATATTAAGGTAAATACATTGTTTGTTCCCTATCAAAATCTTTCACTTGCTAACTGTGCCTATCAGTAGTTAGTGCCTTCAGTAGTTTGAATCTTTTATTTAGCTGGCAGTAGTGGCGCTCGCTGTATTGCAGTAGTTCGAGTAGCGAAGATTTTTGTGAGGTAAGTGATTTGTGAAAGGTATAGGTTAATGTTAGTCAGGGCCATTCTTTTGTAGGGATTATTAAGTCAGATTGCGTTGCGCTAAAAATATTGAGTGTCAGTTTAAGCACAGTCATGTATAATTGTTCTAAGGGGACGTTTCATATGTCGACCCTTAGCCGAGGATACCTCACTGGAATCTTCTGATTTTTTCTTGTAGTTTGTGTAATTAGTGTAGCTTTAGTTTATTGCTAGCGCGTAATTGTGGAGAGAATCTTCTTTGTAGTTGCAGTCTTTCATTGTTGTACAGTAAAACAGTTGTGGCATGCATGTAAATTTGCACCAAGTATTTCGCAGCTGCGCTTGGAATTAACTAGATTTTTTTTCAGTGCTATGTTAATGTGTTCTCTTATTTTTGCTCTTCAAATTGTGATTTTCTGTGTTATCGTGTGAAATATTGTGACAATAATGGCGTGTGAAAAACGTAACACTAGGCTCCAAAGTAAACTGAGAAATAATAGTGACGACGAGCGTAGCTTATCAGCACCACTGTGTAATGAATTAACTAATGTTCAAAGTAGTAATTTGGTAATTGTGCATAGGGAAATGGAGCGGGCGGCAAATAATGGTGTAGACAGTGAAACAATTAGTGAACAGGGAAGCATTATCGATCGATCGGTCGGCAACAGCTCGCCTCAGGATTCCGAAATGACAGGACACAATATTGCAAATACTGTAGACTCAGGTTTTGGGTACTCACTGTTTTCTCAAATGAGTCAAGACACATTTTCCGCTTGTCAAAATGTGAATGTTGCCGGTGCAAATTCACTGCCGAAAAGCACTGAAGAACATGTTTCAGACACCAGTGCATTGTTATTACAGTTAATACAACAAATGGGACAAAGGCTACAAAAGTTAGACACAATGGAATAAAATCTGCAAAAGTTAGACACAACGCTTGAACAAAATCAGAAACAAATGGGACAAAATCTTCAAAAGTTAGAGGCAATGGAACAAAATCTTCACACCACGCTTGAACAAACACGTGAAGATTTAACTACTGAGTTACATAAAATCGAATCGAAATGTCAAAAAGTCTGTAACGACGTAAAAACACAAATTTGTGAGCATTTCCAACCTATTTTTTCGCGTCATGAAAATGCATTACAGAATCACGAAGCAGCCATAAAGGAACTGCAAACTATTGTTCATGAAAATCACGACATCTTGCAAGCTAAAATTGACTCAGCTGCATCTACCGATTCGGTTATGCAGCTTGCAAAAACTCAGGAAAACTTAAAAGACACAGTAGATAAGATTTCAACACAAATGGACACTCCGAAACTTGGTTCAGAAAAACACACTGAGGAAATAAGTACACTATCGGATAAAGTAGCCGAACTTTCAGATCAGTTCACTAACTTATCTACAAAGGTAGATGATGATCTGAATGACACAAGACCTGTAGCCATCACTGACACAGAAGAGTATGAAAAAATTAAGAAATTCAGACAAAATCAGAATCAAATTAATACGCAACACAAAAGAGAAATCTGGGAAGTAGAAGATCAGTTGGTACAAGTAAAACAAAAATTACATATTTCAGAGGACACTCGCGCACCAACACGGGAAGTGGGACTTAGAAATACGGAAAAGCCACAAAATAATAACACAGGGCATTTCGGAAATTATGAAAGAAATTGGCAAGGTGCACCGAATTTTGAGATAGAACTGCCGACACGACGTAACAATGACCGATATGCTACTCGCCGACACGATGATTTTGACTATAAGCTGTTCATTACTACACGTAAATTCAAAACATTTAAGAATTCTGACAACGACATTCATCCACAAGCATTGCTTCATCAATTCTCTCATTGTTTTCCTCCCAACTGGTCATTGGAACACAGGTTAGAATTTATGTGTGGCTATTTAGAGAATGAACCAGCTGTAAGAATGCGATCGGTCATTCACGATTGTCACAGTGAAGGAGAATTTTACCATGCCTTCCTCGCAGCACGTTGGTCTCAAGCTACACAAGACCGAGTAAAACATAGCATCATAATGATGAAACGTTTCGAACAATCTGAATTTTCCACTATTATGAAATATTTTGAAGACATGTTGCATAAGAATCAGTATCTTTCATACCCATACAGCCCCTCAGAACTCATCCACATTTGCTTAATCAAATTGCCTGAACATTTACGACATATTATTTAAGCAGGACGTTGCAAAGACGACATTGAAGCTTTTCAGGGACTGTTACAAGAACTGGAAATTGACACCGACAATCGCGGAACGCGAAAACAGGAGCACAACAATTACAGGTCACATCTGTCACAATTCCGCGATGACAGAAATAATACACGACAAGGTTATTCTTACAATGTAAATCGTGACCAAAACAGACACTACCCATATGACAACCACTGGTAGAGTAATAATAGTTACAGAGAGAGATTGCTTTTCCGTGGTAATGAATATGACAGAGATTACCACAGAAACAGACAATATGGGAACAAAAACAATTATTATCAAGGGAGACAGAATAACTTCAGACGCAACAGTTCAGCGCGCAGTTACGATTCCAGGAGAAATTCTCCACCACATGACCGACAAACAAGAAACTATGTAAACTACCGACAAAACGACAGACCTGAATTCCATCAGAACTGGCGGATTCAAACAGAGCAGGGCACTCTCGACAAGGTGAATTTGTAGAAATTAAGTCTCCTAATCCCAATAACGACGCACGCCAACAAAGAGACAGACAATGACTCGCATCACAGGCAGCCAAGTGCGCCGGCTGGGCTTGAGAAAAATAACATAGACGATAACCAAGAGAAAAATTCCAGTGTTCCTTATCGACGTATACCGCATGATAATTGCGTTCAGGTAGAAACTCTGCGTACTAGGAAGAGTAAAGGATCGCACCACATTTCACATGTAAAACCGTTTATTGAAAAATAATCTGCTTTTTAACTTTGTCTTTGCCATATAACTTTTCACTTTACATTACTAGTATGCTTTGTCAGACTTAGAAACTGTTACCATGCAACAATGTTTGAAGTTAAATATCCAGTCAAGAACCAAGAGAACTTATTTGAACAGAAATACGAATGCATTGTTATTGTGAACAGATGACACAGTGTTTTTGTGTGTGTACATTCTTGATTGTTAGTTGCATGATTACGTAACGAGTATAAGGCTCACATACTTAGAACATTTACCAGTACTGCTAATGAGATTTTAATGCAACATTTTGGTTTACTTGAAAATACATTCTGGATTTAAAGTACATTCTCTGAGATACCAGATGACACAGTGGTTAGTTTATGTGACAGCTACACGATTTTATCATGACGCTACTAATGAGTGACAATTTACAATGTTGCTTTTGCGGTGTTTCTGTTTCATATCTGCACAGTTTTTCTGAATTATTCTGGAAAGTAAAACATGTTTTAGTAGTAACTTTTGTGGTATAGCTACAACGTGACAGCCTTTTTCGTAGCACAACAGTACGTTACAGTATAGTACTTTCTTGATCACGGTAATGTATGTAATAACTACGATATCTATACGCATAACATTTCACTTTTGTTTATCATGAGGTAAGTACATTGACTTCAGCAGAACTTTGCTTACAGAGGACGATAACTATGACACTTCAACAGAATTATCTTACAGCAAGACGCACATTTAGCGCTACAGGACACGCATTTCAGTGATTAATTTTGTACTTAAATCATTTATTTTTAAAGATTTTTGAATTACAAAGAAAGTTTTCCGTGATACATTTCATTCAATTGCTGTAATCTGTAACACCGGAGGGTATAATTACATTAATCCTCAGGGGGGTACACGTTTACTTTGTGTACCATGTGTTTGACAAGCACAAGGTGCCTTAGCTAATATGGTATTTGCATATACATCTTTACACATTGGTACTTTATTTCTCCAACACAGAATTACACAGCTACCTGATTATTTAACAGAGAAACAAACATTTTTTTACTACATCAGTGATGCAATTACACAGTTGGGTAACTTCACACTTACGAAATTGTATTTTGTCTGTACTTTGTGAACTGTTCATATTTTTTCGGACCCATTGTGATATTATGAGAGCTTTGAATGATATATTTGGTATGGGATCACGATTTTTAAAGTACGTTTGAGGCAGATGACACTTCTGACATGAGCAGAGAATTTTTTTTAGGTTTTGAAATTATTGGAGGAAGCTACGACGATTTTGAGATTTGACTCAGGTGTTATGGTGTTATTATTACGACAACGATGTGTATTATGCTGCTGAGTTATGTTTATGATTAATAAGCTGATGCTATATGAGTTATTTGAGTACGCTACGTATCTGTTATGATGAAATATTGAAGAAGTGTCGACGAATAAAGTAAGGAACAATGAGTAGTGGTTAGGGACTCTGGTTTGTGAAAATGGTTGTTGGAAACCAAGAATCGTACTTTAAGAGTTATGAAATGTATGTAAATGCGTGAATGTATTACAATGCCGACGAAAATTTTTTGGACACTGTTATATCAATACGATTTTGTTTCTACAGATTTGTAACGCAAATTCTTGACCTGTGAAATATTTTTATATGAGACTGTCACTGTAGTGGAAACTGCTGTCGTAAATATTTCGGTAAGAAAGTTAAGTGACCACCTTCACGTAATGCGTCGTGGGCACCCAGCTGCACGACAATCGCCTGGATAAAAGCCATTAGTGTGTGCCTTTCAGAGGCACAGGTGGAGAAAAAAAAGGAGAGGCCATTATCCTCGCTATTGACATTCCTTTGTAGAAAGCATCGTAAATACGACACCCTCAAACTTGAAAACATGATTACACTGTAGAGTTCTTAATTTATTTCATGTCTATTGTCTTGCTAGTTGAAAGATTGTTTACTGCATTATGAAATGCCATATGGCTAGTGAATGACGTTTCACGATTTGATTTGCCTATTTTGTTTAATATCTAGTTTCTAGCTGCACTGCAGCATTGGTTAAAATAAAATTTTATAGATGTACTAATATAAATATTTAATGTCTACAGATCCAGTAAAAAATAACTTTATGATGGATGTACACCAAAAAAATGAGGGAGCACAAAAAAGACATTTCCACTTCACAGGAATTGCATGCATAATTTTTGTCAGTGACTTGGTAACTTGTCTGCTAGAGCAAGTTACAGTGATGCATCACTTTAGTGTTAAGATGTGACACAGGTATTAGACATGGCCATCTTTACTGTAATATTTTTTCTGCTTGAGCTTTTTCATGATTAGATATAAGTTATTGCATTTGCTGCTGCTGTTTGCCAGGCATAGTGTTATTAAATTTCACTTTGTATTACTCTGTTAATCTAGTTTTACTACTGATTTATTTTCTTGTTTGCTGCGCATTGCCTTATATTAGTTGTAATATTGCATTTGCTTTGCTAATTTATGCTGCTTGCTTTGCCGTTTGTATTTTTTATCATTGCTGTTTGTGTTAATTGTTTTGTGCTGCTGCATTGCCTCGTTCCTTAGTTTAGTATCTGAGCTCAGTAGATTTAAGTTAGCTTAAGATGGGGTAGTCTATATGAGAGAACGAGTTGTGATGAATTGGAAGAGATGCATTGAGAAGCTATAAGAAAATGGTTTGGCCAAAAAAGTATTTTGAAAGAGGATATGAGCAAAAAAGTAGGGTTTAGGGACAACAGGTTTACATAGGATTTTCTTGGAAATAAATGATGAGGTAAGATAATGGAAAATAAATAATGAGGTAAGAAATATGTCAACATATAAATACAGAAAGCATGCTTGGATAGGATTTTTTTGGTGGAAACAAATGTTGAAATAAGACGAAAGATCTATGGAATGAAGTTTTAGGTTGGACTGCAGTACCAAATGTTACACTGAAAACAAACCCTGCCCTTTCCTCTTGTGTTATTCTGCTATGTGTTTGTGAACTCTTGTATATTTGTGTTTTTCCTGTCTTTATGTGTTTAGCTGATATGAGTTACGTTGTAGAATTTTTCTAATACTATGTTATTTACTTTGTAAAGATGTTTAGACATTATTTATCTGTTCTGTTTTGTTGCTCATATGTGAAGCTGATGTTTCAAAAGTTATTCTGATCTTTATGTATGTACTTATGTCATAATTCTTGTAACACTGTTGTGCATGTTTATTTCTATTCTTTTGTAAAGCCTGTTTTACTACAAATGTTATCTGTACTATTATGTTCTTTAATGATGTATTTTGTACCTTTGTTATTGTATTCTTATGTTATAAAATTGTAATTTACACCAGTAACTTGTAAGTTACATTTCACTGCACACGTTTCTGTTGGTCATAGTATATGGACAATATGTGAGAAGTAGGGACTGTTAGTGTTTGCACGTGTGTTAATAATTCAACAAGGAACTGGATAACAGCATTGCTGGTTCTAAGGACAATTCCAAAACCTGTGTGAGTGCACAAGTGGTGGTTTATGGACTTGCTATATTCTCCGCAAGACTCTTCGATGGTGATTGTGCACCTGCACAGTCACAGCAGATGGCTGCTGGCCATCTCTACAAGGACTGCAGTGGGTCTACACCTTTGATGATCCATCAATACCATTATTTCTACAAGGACTGCGGTGGGTCTGCACCTCCGGTGGCCCACCAATACCGTAATCTCTACCAGGACTACGGTGGGTCTACTCTGTGATGACTTACCTACCGATATTCTTCACAAGTTCGACTGACTCTGCGGTGGGTTTGCTCTGTTGTGGCCCATTACCTGTCTGCATGTCAAGAGTCAGCACTGTCTTTTCATTGGAAGGACAATACTACTTCTTCAAGACTGCATGGAAATCCACTACTTCTGTGTGCATTCTCTTTTACTGCTGAGACTTTGAGAAAAACATTGCAATTTTACTGTGATGAACGATCAGGACTGTCTTTATGGACTGTGAGAAAATTTTAGCATTTGACCAACATTGTATCAATAAGTGTGTGCATTTGATTTCTTTGTTATTGTAATTATGAACAATTTTTTCAAATCTGTATTGGCCACTGCCCAAAACAATTTGTAAAATTTTTTGTGGGGAGCATGGGGGCTATGTAAGTAGGCTGTTTATGTTTTCTTATTGGCAACGTTACGTAACGCTCTGTATGAAAATCACTGGCTGTGCTGTGTGCAGTCTGTGGCTAGTTTGCATTGTTGTCTGCCATTGTAGTGTTGGGCAGCTGGATGTGAACAGCACGTAGCGTTGTGCAGTTGGAGGTGAGCCGCCAGCAGTGGTGGATGTGGGGGGAGAGATGGCGGAGTTTGGACGTTTGTAAGACTGGATGTCATGAGCTGATATATATAATATGACTTTTGAACAATATTAAGGTAAATACATTGTTTGTTCTCTATCAAAATCTTTCTTTTGCTAACTGTGGCTATCAGTAGTTAGTGCCTTCAGTAGTTTGAATCATTTATTTAGCTGGCAGTAGTGGCGCTCGCTGTATTGCAGTAGTTCGAGTAGCGAAGATTTTTGTGAGGTAAGTGATTTGTGAAAGGTATAGGTTAATGTTAGTCAGGGCCATTCTTTTGTAGGGATTATTAAGTCAGATTGCGTTGCGCTAAAAATATTGAGTGTCAGTTTAAGCACAGTCATGTATAATTGTTCTAAGGGGACGTTTCAACCTAACTAACCTAAGGACATCACACACATCCATGCCCGAGGCAGGATTCGAACCTGCGAGCGTAGCGGTCGCGCGGTTCCAGACTGAAGCGCCTATAACTGCTCGGCCACACCGGCCGGCTGGATGTAGTTTCCCCTTGCTTTCAGCCGTTCGCAGTACCAGTACAGCAAGGCCGTTTTGGTTAGTGTTACAAGGCCAGATCAGTCAATCATCCAGACTGTTGCCCCTGCAACTAGTGAAAAGGCTGCTGCCCCTCTTCATGAACCACACGTTTGTCTGGCCTCTCAACAGATACCCCTCCGTTGTGGTTGGACCTACGGTACGGCTATCTGTATCGCTGAGGCACGCAAGCCTCATGGTTCATGTGGGGGGGGGGGGAGTTATAGTGTACTACTGTTACTTACTACGTTTCCCATTAATTACTGCCTTGTGCAGAAGCAACTGTCTATTAAACCACATGATAAATCTACAGATTTCTTAATAAAAAGGTAATCTTCAGAAGACTGTTACGGTAACACACCACGAATATCCTGCTTATCTAAATATACGTGGCTTTATTGCAGTTCACACTTACGAGCCTGGAAACGTGCTCATCGAACCACATTCACTCTCTTTCTACAGTCCCTCTCTTGAACAGTGCATGGGAAAAATAAACACTTAAAATCTCTCCGTACTAACTCTTATTTCCTTTCTTTTATTACGATGATAATCTCTCCCTGTGTAGATGAACATCAACAAAATATTTTCGCATTCGGAGGAGAGAGCTGGAAATAGAAATTTCGTAAAAAGATATCGCCGAATCGAAAACGCCTTTGCTTTAATGATTGCCACCCCAACTCGTGTATTATATTCGTGACACTCTATTTCTCAGTGTATTTTCCGCTAATAGGTTCAAAACGCACACTAAAGTAAATTCAGTATAGTATAATGATGTGAGTTCTCAGTAGTATTTACAACTGTTGATTTTTTTATTAATTACTTTAAATGTGGTCGAAGCGGGCGATAACTTAAAATGCGCTATGATCGCATAGTCATAGGCATCACACAACTAGGAATTGAAGAAATACATGGTCAAATGGCGGAAGATCGATGACTTCATGAGTACAGATAATTCATATTCTACGTCTCTCACAGAACGAATATCGGCTATTATGTTTTACGCGTAGTTCTCACCATTGAAACTGCTGTCTACATTAGCTTCTGCGACTCCAAACTCTTGACCAAAGAAGTATTTGGAAATAACCTTTCCGTGCAGAATGTGCCAGTAGGAGAGGTCGCAACATTTTATCTTGGGTAGAAAGGCATCGGCAGAGGTAGGAGTACACTCAGGCGCGCTACAGTGAAGTGTGTTGCGAGTCTTGCTGCTCGTGATGCATAATGATGGCCTGACAAAGAAGAATATTAACAGTATCTTAAGACTTTGCGGGTGATGCACTTATCCATAATAAAGTACTATCTAAAGAAGTTGCAAAAAATATTCTATCAGGCAACTTGATTTAAATGTTCCGTAAGACAGATTCACAAAACAAAAACGTGTGTTGCATTGACTACTATATCCATTAGTCACAAGTACAGTCGGTCAACTCATACAAGTAAATAGGTTAACAGTTTACGGGGATAAGAAATGGAATCGTCATATAGGCTCTTCCATTTAGACCCATTGGCATGCATCAGTTTGTTGGCAGGATACTAAAAAAAAACAGGCTGCAGGAGATTGCTTGAAAAACGCTCCTGCGATCCATCCTTGAACATTGCTGAAGTGTGTGGGACTCGTAGAAAGAGGACTAACCGGCAATGTTGAAAGCATATAAAGACAGCAAAAGTTTGTTTGACACACGGGACAGCATCACGGAAATACTGAAAAATGTGAACTGGCATAAGGCCCGTGAAAGCTTATTTGCAGTGTTTGAAGAACTAATACTAAGGTAGAAATCGACAGTAGGGATCGCAAACACTAGATTAGACTAAACATAGCGCGAAAAAGGGAATTAAATACTCATTCTGCTTGCGCTCCACACGAGAATCGAACGGGAAGAAACCCTAATTTGTCGTATGATGTTTTTCCCACTTAAGAGCACGAGCCTTGTCATCTACAGGGTGAATCACCTAAAATTTGCACCGCATATTGCGGGAACGGAAAGTGCTATTGGTGTGTGGTTTTCGCAGAATGGATTGGTAGTCAAGGGTTCGTATTGTTAGCCAAGAGATAGACTGTAATAATACTTAGAAAGTGTATTTTTTGTGCAAACATACCCTTTTTGTAATGGAACAATCCCTATGAACATTAACAAACTAAAAGTAGAGTACATTAGGATGTTAGTAGTATTTGTTGATACATACTTGTGCGAGTCGTATTGTGCAAAATTTCCACACCGACAGTTGTTTGTTTCATTCAAGCTGCATAGTTGCTATGTACGATGTTGTTATGTTTGCTTACAGTGTGTTTGTGTGTTCCTTAACTGCACTGAGACTTGCTAGTCGGTGTGTGACAGTCAATAGGTCGTGAGTAGGCTATGGGATTTACCAGTGCAGGAAAAGCCGACATACTCACGGTGTATGGAGAGTGTAGGAAGGATGCAGTTCGTTGTTGTACGGTGTATGCGGCAAGATATCCCAATAGATGTCAACCATCTTGTCAATTACTTATCAAAATCTTCAACCAGTTACGTGAAGGGGGTTGTGTAACCCCTAGACAACGTAACAGAAGGAAACAAGTGATGACAGAAGTGCGGGAAATTAATGTTCTCGCTGCTGTTGCAGTTAATTCGCACGTTAGGTCCCGCGCAATCGCACGAGGAAGTGGCATGGATCAGACAAGTGTCCTTCTTATTGTCCATTGACATAGGTTCTATCCCTATCACATCTCTCTCCATCAAGAGCTGAATGGAAAAGTTTTTGAGAATCGTGCTAACTTCTGTACATCCGCATTAAGACAGAATACCTCAAATGTACCAAGTATATACGGGGTTATTACAAATGATTGAAGCGATTTCACAGCTCTACAATAACTTTATTATTTGAGATATTTTCACAATGCTTTGCACACACATACAAAAACTCAAAAAGTTTTTTTAGGCATTCACAAATGTTCGATATGTGCCCCTTTAGTGATTCGGCAGACATCAAGCCGATAATCAAGTTCCTCCCACACTCGGCGCAGCATGTCCCCATCAATGAGTTCGAAAGCATTGTTGATGCGAGCTCGCAGTTCTGGCACGTTTCTTGGTAGAGGAGGTTTAAACACTGAATCTTTCACATAACCCCACAGAAAGAAATCGCATGGGGTTAAGTCGGGAGAGTGTGGAGGCCATGACATGAATTACTGATCATGATCTCCACCACAACCGATCCATCGGTTTTCCAATCTCCTGTTTAAGAAATGCCGAACATCATGATGGAAAGTGCGGTGGAGTACCATCCTGTTGAAAGATGGAGTCGGTGCTGTCGGTCTCCAGTTGTGGCATGAGCCAATTTTCCAGCATGTCCAGATACACGTGTCCTGTAACGTTTTTTTCGCAGAAGAAAAAGGGCCCGTGAACTTTAAACCGTGAGATTGCACAAAACACGTTAACTTTTGGTGAATTGCGAATTCGCTGCACGAATGCGTGAGGATTCTCTACCGCCCAGATTCGCACATTGTGTCTGTTCACTTCACCATTAAGAAAAAATGTTGCTTTATCACTGAAAACAAGCTTCACACTGAACGCATCCTCTTCCATGAGCTGTTGCAACCGCGCCGAAAATTCAAAGCGTTTGACTTTGTCATCGGGTGTCAGGGCTTGTAGCAATTGTAAACGGTAAGGCCTCTGCTTTAGCCTTTTCCGTAAGATTTTCCAAGCCGTCGGCTGCGGTACGTTTAGCTCCCTGCTTGCTTTATTCGTCGACTTCCGCGGGCTACGCGTGAAGCTTGCCCGCACGCGTTCAACCGTTTCTTCGCTCACTGCAGGCCGACCCGTTGATTTCCCCTTACATAGGCATCCAGAAGCTTTAAACTGCGCATACCATCGCCGAATGGAGTTAGCAGTTGGTGGATCTTTGTTGAACTTCGTCCTGAAGTGTCGTTGCACTGTTATGACTGACTGATGTGAGTGCATTTCAAGCTCGACATACGCTTCTCGGCTCCTGTCACTATTTTGTCTCACTGCGCTCTCGAGCGCTCTGGCGGCAGAAACCTGAAGTGCGGCTTCAGCCGAACAAAACTTTATGAGTTTTTCTACGTATCTGTAGTGTGTCGTGACCATATGTCAATGAATGGAGCTACAGTGAATTTATGAAATCGCTTCAATCATTTGTAATAGCCCTGTAGATTAGTGATGGAGCCACATTTACTAATCTTGGCCAGATAAAGCGCCGAAACATGCATTATTGGTCTGTTGACAATCCCCGTTGGCTTCGTCAGGTGTAACATCAGCGTCCTTGGAACGTAAGCGTGTGGCATGGGGTGGCATGCCATCAACACATAGGTCTGTTTTTCATAGACGGAACACTGGATGGGCCCAAATATCGCAGCCTCCAAACAGACCACCTTTCACGGATGATAGAGGACGTTCCGCTGTAGAATAGGGGCAACCTGTGGTACCAACATGAGGACTGTCCAGCCCATAGTCCACGAACTAATACAAAATTCTTCAAGAGTTGTTACCAAATCGTTGGATCGGACGTAGAGGACTTGTACCTTGGGCGGCCCGTTCCCCGGATTTGACGCCTGTAGACTTCATCTGTGGAAAAAACTGATAGACCCTGTCTACAACGACGTATCAACTACATCCGATGATATAAAACGACGTATTACTGTAGCCTGTTCTGAAATGCTAGCACGTGTGCAGCAGTCGTTCCACACCAGACTGGAAACGTGTATTTCCACAGCCAGTGGTCATTTTGAACACAACCTGTGATGGTCAATTGTCTCGTTAGTGGTCAAAATCCACATAACTAGGGTATATAGTTGTGTTGTTCTTTAGTTTGTGCTACCACAGGTATTGTACAAGTGTCGGTATCGGAACTTTTCAAAATACGATATCTCGTAAACGACTCTCACAAGAATTCTGCAACAAACGTCACTGCCATTGTAATTTACCTTACTTTTAGTTTATTAATGTCAATAGACATTGTTCCATTCAAGAAAGTGTATTTTTACACAATAATACACTTTCCAAGTATTATTACTACGTGTTGATTGGCTAACAATACGAGCCCCTTACTACCAATCCATTCTGTGAAAACCGCACATCAATAGCTCTTTCCATTTCCGCAATATTTGCGGTACAAGTTTTAGGTGATTACCATGTACATAAAAAACAACAGAGTGAGTGAGAGACTTGTCGACGTGTTAGTTAGTTAGTTAGTTGGTTGCGTGTTCCATTGATCAATCGCACGGTACAGTAGCCATTATGATGTGGAACGTGTCAAGTGCACAAGAAACGCACATGCGAAAAAAGATTTTTTAATATATATATATATATATATATATATATATATATATATATATATATATATATATATATATATATATTACAATACAGAGTTAAGGATTAATATTTCTATTATTTACCCCATTCCCTTAAATGGCACGAAATGCATATATCATATTTATAGATTTATTTATTCCTATTCAAGAATTCATCTATGGTATAGGAGGAGTTGTCATGGAGATATGATTTCAATTTATTTTTTAAGCTATTACTGCTGTATGTCAGACATTTTATTTCATCTGGTAATTTGTCGAATATTTTTATAGCAGCATACTTTACCCCTTTTTGTGCCAAAGATAGGTTGAATAAAGGATAGTGTAAGTCTTTCTTTTTTCTGGTATTATAATCATGAATGTCACTGTTGTTTTTAAACTGGTCCATGTTGTTGAGAACAAATTTCATTAGTGAGTATATGTACTGTGAGGCTGTTTTAAGAATTCCCAATCTTTTAAACAGATGCTTACAAGATGTGCGACTATGAACCCCACGCATTATTCTAACCACTTTCTTTTGAGCAGTGAATACTTTTTGTCTAAATGTTGAGTTACCCCAAAATACACTCCTGGAAATGGAAAAAAGAACACATTGACACTGGTGTGTCAGACCCACCATACTTGCTCCGGACACTGCGAGAGGGCTGTACAAGCAATGATCACACGCACGGCACAGCGGACACACCAGGAACCGCGGTGTTGGCCGTCGAATGGCGCTAGCTGCGCAGCATTTGTGCACCGCCGCCGTCAGTGTCAGCCAGTTTGCCGTGGCACACGGAGCTCCATCGCAGTCTTTAACACTGGCAGCATGCCGCGACAGCGTGGACGTGAACCGTATGTGCAGTTGACGGACTTTGAGCGAGGGCGTATAGTGGGCATGCGGGAGGCCGGGTGGACATACCGCCGAATTGCTCAACACGTGGGGCGTGAGGTCTCCACAGTACATCGATGTTGTCGCCAGTGGTCGGCGGAAGGTGCACGTGCCCGTCGACCTGGGACCGGACAGCAGCGACGCACGGATGCACGCCAAGACCGTAGGATCCTACGCAGTGCCGTAGGGGACCGCACCGCCACTTCCCAGCAAATTAGGGACACTGTTGCTCCTGGGGTATCGGCGAGGACCATTCGCAACCGTCTCCATGAAGCTGGGCTACGGTCCCGCACACCGTTAGGCCGTCTTCCGCTCACGCCCCAACATCGTGCAGCCCGCCTCCAGTGATGTCGCGACATGCGTGAATGGAGGGACGAATGGAGACGTGTCGTCTTCAGCGATGAGGGTCGCTTCTGCCTTGGTGCCAATGATGGTCGTATGCGTGTTTGGCGCCGTGCAGGTGAGCGCCACAATCAGGACTGCATACGACCGAGGCACACAGGGCCAACACCCGGCATCATGGTGTGGGGAGCGATCTCCTACACTGGCCGTACACAACTGGTGATCGTCGAGGGGACACTGAATAGTGCACGGTACATCCAAGCCGTCATCGAACCCATCGTTCTACCATTCCTAGACCGGCAAGGGAACTTGCTGTTCCAACAGGACAATGCACGTCCGCATGTATCCCGTGCCACCCAACGTGCTCTAGAAGGTGTAAGTCAACTACCCTGGCCAGCAAGATCTCCGGATCTGTCCCCCATTGAGCATGTTTGGGACTGGATGAAGCGTCGTCTCACGCGGTCTGCACGTCCAGCACGAACGCTGGTCCAACTGAGGCGCCAGGTGGAAATGGCATGGCAAGCCGTTCCACAGGACTACATCCAGCATCTCTACGATCGTCTCCATGGGAGAATAGCAGCCTGCATTGCTGCGAAAGGTGGATATACACTGTACTAGTGCCGACATTGTGCATGCTCTGTTGCCTGTGTCTATGTGCCTGTGGTTCTGTCAGTGTGATCATGTGACGTATCTGACCCCAGGAATGTGTCAATAATGTTTCCCCTTCCTGGGACAATGAATTCACGGTGTTCTTATTTCAATTTCCAGGAGTGTATTATTCCGTATGACATCAGAGTATGTTAGCTTACTAATTTCTATATCCTCAAAATTGGCAGTTACTCTGATTGCAAGAGTTGCTGAACCTAGTCGCTTTAGAAGAACCAAAATATGAATTTTCCAATTAAGATTCTCATCTATACATACACCCAAAAACTTAGTATGCTCTACCCTGTCTACTGACTTCTGTTGATGTGTTATATTTATTGAAGGAACTGTACTTTTTACAGCAGAAAATTGGATGTACTGTGTTTTCTAAAAGTTTAGAACAAGTCCATTTGCAGAAAATCTATCAATGACTTTTCCAAAGACCTTATTTGTATTATTTTCAATTGGAGTTTCTATTGCCAGATTAATAATGACGCTTGTGTCATCAGCAAACAGTGTCAATTCAGCTTCCTGTTTCAGATAGGAAGGGAGGTCGTTCACATACATCAAGAACAGAAGGGGACCCATGATTGAACCCTATGGAACACCTAATGTAATTTCACTCCACTTAGATGAAGTGGCAAACTTATTTAAATCACCTGACCCATATAAGGAAACTTTTTGCTTCCTGTTCTGTAGGTACGACTTAAACCACTAATATGCTATTCCATTTATACCATAGAACTGTAGGTTCTGTAAGATAATGTCATGGTTCACACGATCAAATGCTTTGGACAAGTCACAGAAAATTCCTATTGGTGACATTTTACTACTTAAAGACTCTATCATGTGGACAGGGAAATTGTATATTGCTGTCTGAGTGGAACAGCATTTTTGAAATCCGAACTGTGATTTACTAAGTATCCCATTACTGTTGTGATGGCTAACCACTCTTGAGTAGATTACTTTCTCGAAGATTTTTGAAAATGCTGTAAGCAAGAATACTGGCTGATAATTATTGACATCTATGGTGTCGCCCTTTTTGTAGAGCGGCCTGACAATGGCATATTTTAACCTGTCTCAGAAAATACCCTGAGTTAGTGATGTATTACATATGTGACTCAGAACATCAGCTGTAATTGCTCCACATTGTTTTAATATCTTATTAGAGGTGTCACTTCCTCCAACAGAACATTTGTTTTTCAAAGAATGAGTAATTTTACTTATTTCACAACAGGTTGTTAGGTGAAACTTAATCTGACTAATTTTTTTCCAAACGCACTCTTCCATGTACTGCCTGGCTTTTTCTTTTGAACTGTTCTCACCAGTTCTTTCTCCTACGCTTAAGAAATGGCTGTTAAATACATTAGCTACTTGTGTACTGTTGGTGAGGATGGTCTCGTTCTCCTTAATTGTAATACTACCTACCCCACTGGTTACTTTTACTGTCTCCCTTCTAACAACATTCCATATTGATTTGATTTGATTGCCGGAGTTGTTAATTTCTTCTCTAACATACATATTTCTTGATTTCCTTACAATTTTTCTCAGTGGTGCGGAATACTAGCATTTACCGTAAGCTCAAAATGCTAACTTATCTGAAACAAAGTCACACTTGTAATAAACTCTGACGATAACGATCATGGGAAGCACAATTCGCTGTGTTGACGAACGGCCGCAAAGATGACGGATCAAGATGTCCAGATGGATTCGACGTTGATTCATTTCTAGACACGTTTGATTCAGTTCTGTGAGGGAGCCAGCACTGCTTTAACGCGTGATCTACAGGGTGACAATCATTGAAGTATATGGAAAAAAACGAAAATTAGTTACGAACTACCGCTTGCACATACTTTCTTCAACATGTAAATGTCACTACGGATATTCGGAGTTAGGTTATGAAATGTTCGATACGTCTGCCATCATTGGCGACGATGCGGCGCAGACGAATAGTGAAATTGTGCATGACCCACATCGATACTGTCTGGCTATTTTCAGCTCAGAAATGGTTTAGAGCTATTGCTGTACACCTTGTCTTTAATACAGCTCCACAAAAAGAGTCGCATGTATTCAGATCCGGAGAATATGGCGGCCAATCCAGGGCGGTGTCAGTGGCCTCTGGGTACCCCAGAGCTAGAAAGCGGTTCCCAGAGTGCTCCTCCAGGACATCAAACACTCTCCTGCTTCGATGGGGTCGAGCTCCGTCTTGCATGAACCGCATCTTGTCGAAATCAGGGTCACTTTGGGTAATGGGGATGAAATCATCTTCCAAAACCTTCACGTATCTTTCAGTAGTCACCGATTATTCCGTGACAGGACATTTCACACCACACACTCGCCCGTTGAGGGTGAAGAGACTTCTGGTTCGCGAAATGTGGATTCTCGTCTCCCAGATGCGCCAGTTTTGCTTATTGACGAACCCATCCAAATGAAAATGGGCTTCGTCGCTAAAGCAAACCATTGTATTGTATGTTAACTGGGGACCTAGAAACGACGGAGAGGCTCCGTCCCCGCCGAAGCCGCAGTGGTCCAAACCCCACGACGACTACCGCAGTCCACTTCACCCCTCCGCCGCCCCACACCGAACCCAGGGTTATTGTGCGGTTCGGCCCCCGGTGGACCCCCTCCCCCTTCCTGCCGGGACAGAGAGAAATTCAGTTCCCTCAGAACGAATTATTCGCAAAGAGCTGTAAAAAGCAAAAGACAAGAGATCAGGAAGTGGGCTGGAAAACGAATATGAGATCAGCATGAGGTACTTCCTGGTTGATCAGAAAAACCAGCTGCCGCGTTATCCTCAGTAGCACAGGAAACTGAACTTTGTGGTGTCATGACAATAAGCAGAATTGTTTAATTTCCTTTTAGTAGTTCTCAGAACCTCCAAATAAAGTCAGGTCATCTACACAATGGGCATATGTGCTTATTTCTCTTGCAACAGATGTCACAATTCACACACAAGACCATGTAAGCTTTCAATCAGCGTAATTGTTTTATTTCGTTTGTGACAGTAGTTTCAACAGGGAAATACGTAGTAAACAGTACATGTACACGATAAATCACACAGTACACTTGTATCGCCGGCCGGAGTGGCCCTGCGGATCTAGGCGCTACAGTCTGGAACCGCGCGCCCGCTATGGTCGCGGGTTCGAATACCGCCTCTGGCATGCATGTGTGTGATGTCCTTAGGTTAGCTAGGTTTAAGTAGTTCTATGCTCTAGGGGACTGACGACCTCAGAAGTTAAGTCCCATAGGGCTCAGAGCCATTTGATTTTTACACTAGTATTATTTGTAATTAGTTGTCGTTGACGTTTACGAATTTATGTTGCGTTGCAGAAGAGGAGGAGGAGATAAGTGTTTAACGTCCCGTCGACAACTTAGTCATTAGAGACAGAGCACAAGTTCGGAGCCGGCCGCGGTGGCCGTGCGGTTCTAGGCACTTCAGTCCGGCCGTAGGTTCCAGTCCTGCCTAGGTGGTGGTGGTGGTTAGTGTTTAACGTCCCGTCGACAACGAGGTCATTAGAGACGGAGCGCAAGCTCGGGTTAGGAAAGGATTGGGAAGGAAATCGGCCGTGCCCTTTCAAAGGAACCATCCCGGCATTTGCCTGAAACGATTTAGGGAAATCACGGAAAACTTAAATCAGGATGGCTGGAGACGGGATTGAACCGTCGTCCTCCCGAATGCGAGTCCAGTGTGCTAACCACTGCGCCACCTCGCTCGGTTTCCTGCCTAGGGCATGGATGTGTGTGATGTCCTTAGGTTAGTTAGGTTTAAGTAGTTCTAAGTTCTAGGGCCCCCCATGAACCATGGACCTTGCCGTTGGTGGGGAGGCTTGCTTGCCTCAGCGATACAGATGGCCGTACCGTAGGTGCAACCACAACGGAGGGGTATCTGTTGAGAGGCCAGACAAACATGTGGTTCCTGAAGAGGGGCAGCAGCCTTTCAGTAGTTGCAGGGGCAACAGTCTGGATGATTGACTGATCTGGCCTTGTAACATTAACCAAAACGGCCTTGCTGTGCTGGTACTGCGAACGGCTGAAAGCAAAGGGAAACTACAGCCGTAATTTTTTCCGAGGACATGCAGCTTTATTGTATGGTCGGGTGATGCTGAGGGAATTAGATTAGGAAATGAGACACTTAAAGTAATAAAGGAGTTTTGCTATTTAGGGAGTAAAATAACTGTTGATGGTCGAAGTAGAGAGGATATAAAATGTAGACTGGCAATGGCAGGGAAAGCGTTTCTCAAGAAGAGAAATTTGTTAACATCGAGTATAGATTTAAGTGTCAGGAAGTCGTTTCTGAAAGTATTTGTATGGAATGTAGCCATGTATGGAAGTGAACCATGGACGATAACTAGATACGACAAGAAGAGAATAGAAGCTTTCGAAATGTGGTGCTACAGAAGAATGCTGAAGATAAGGTGGGTAGGTCACGTAACTAATGAGGAGGTATTGAGTAGGATTGGGGAGAAGAGAAGTTTGGGGCACAACTTGACTAGAAGAAGGGATCGGTTGGTAGGACATGTTTTGAGGCATCAAGGGATCACAAATTTAGCATTGGAGGGCACCGTGGAGGGTAAAAATCGTAGAGGGAGACCAAGAGATGAATACACTAAGCAGATTCAGAAGGATGTAGGTTGCAGTAGGTACTGGGAGATGAAGAAGCTTGCACAGGATAGAGTAGCATGGAGAGCTGCATCAACCCAGTCTCAGGACTGAAGACCACAACAACAACAACAACAAGTTCTAGGGGACTGATGACCTCAGATGTTGAGTCCCATAGTGCTCAGAGCCATTTTTGAACCACAAGCTCGGATTAGGAAACGACGGGGTAGGAAAGCGGCCGTGCCCTTTCAAAGGAACCATCCCAGCATTTGCCTCAAGCGATTTAAGATAATCACGAAAAACTTACATAAGGACCTCCAGACGCACAAGTGAACCGTCGTCCTCCCGAATGCGAGCGTTGCCATGAGAGGGCTATGTTTCGCTTAAATCTTCACACAAACCTTCTAGCCTAGTACTCGTTACGTTTCTGTTTTGCAAAGCAAGCATTACAGTCACAATACATGCGAGTTCCACATCGTCAAGTGTCTTAACTTTCGCTAACTGACGTGTACCGGGCATAAACATCGATCAATAACACTGAGCCGTTATCGACTTTCGCTTAATTTGTTTTGTTGTGGTCTTCAGTCCTGAGACTGGTTTGATGCAGCTCTCCATGCTACTCTATCCTGTGCAAGTTTCTTCATCTCCCAGAACCTACTGCAACCCACATCCTTCTGAATCTGCTTAGTGTATTCATCTCTTGGTCTACCTCTACGATTTTTACCCTCCACGCTGCCCTCCAATACTAAATTGGTGATCCCTTGATGCCTCAGAACATGTCCTACCAACCGATCCCTTCTTGTAGTCAAGTTGGGCCACAAACTTCTCTTCTCCCCAATTCTATTCAATATCTCCTCATTAGCTATGTGATCTACCCATCTAATCTTCAGCATTCTTCTGTAGCACTACATTTCGAAAGCTTCTATTCTCTTCTTGTCTAAACTATTTATCGTCCACGTTTCACTTCCATACATGGCTACACTCCATACAAATACTTTCAGATACGACTTCCTGACACTTAAATCCATACTCGAAGTTAACAAATTTCTTTTTTTCAGAAACGCTTTCCCTGCCATTGCCAGTCTACATTTTATATCCTCTCTACTTCGACCGTCATCAGTTGTTTTGCTCCCCAAATAGCAAAACTCCTTTACTACTTTAAGTGTCTCATTCCGTAATCTAATTCCCTCAGCATCACCCGACTTAATTTGCCTACATTCCATTATCCTCGTTTTGCTTTTGTTGATGTTCATCTTATATCCTCCTTTCAAGACACTGTCCATTCCGTTCAACTGCTCTTCCAAGTCCTTTGCTGTCTCTGACAGAATCACAATGTCATCGGCGAACCTCAAAGTTTTTATTTCTTCTCCAAAGTTTTTATTTCTTCTCCGTGGATTTTAATACCTACTCCGAATTTTTCTTTTGTTTCCTTTATTGCTTGCTCAATATACAGATTGAATAACATCGGGGAGAGGCTGCAACCCTGTCTCACTCTCTTCCCAACCACTGCTTCTCTTTCATGTCCCTCGACTCTTGTAACTGCCATCTGGTTTCTGTACAAATTTTAAATAGCCTTTCGCTCCTTGTATTTTACCGCTGCCACCTTCAGAATTTTAAAGAGAGTATTCCATTCAACATTGTCAAAAGCTTTCTTTAAGTCTACAAATGCTTAATATATTGAAATATTAATATATTGAAACGATATTATTGCGTCAATACGACTGAGTGCATAATGGGCTCTTTGTGCAGAGTGGTCATCAGTCAAGAAATAAACTGACGGGAAAAAATCGCAACACCAAAAAAATAATTAATGTAGAGTAATAAAATTTCAGGAATACATTTATCTAGGTAATATATTTAAATGATAAACATTGCAAGATCACAGGTTAACGTAAGTGCGAGATAATTCATTGCAAATGTGAAATGCTGGTATATTATCGCTCTAACTGCCAGAATGTTGAATGCAAGCGTGTAAACGTGCATGCACTGTGTTGTATAGGTGCCGAATGTCAGTTTGTGGGATAGCGTCCCATGCCTGTTGCACTTGGTCGGTCAATAAAGGGACGCTTAATGTTGTTTGTGCACGACGCTGGAGATGTCCCACATGTGCTCTATTGGGGACAGATCTGGTGTTCTAACAGGCCAAGGTAACCTGTCGATACTCTGTAGAGCATGTTGGGCTACAAAGGCGGTATGTGGCTGAGCGTTATCCTATTGGAAAACACCCCTAGCATGCTGTTAATGAATTGCAGCACAACAGGTCGAATCACGAGATTGAACTACAAATCTGAAGTCAAGGTTCATGATATAACTACGAGAGTGCTTCTGGTGTCATACGAAATCGGACCCCAGACCATATATCCAGGTGTAGGTCCAGTGTGTTAGGCACGCAGACTGGTTGGTTGCAGGCCCTCAACTGGCCTCCTAACCAACACACGGCCATGACTGGCACCGAGGCTGAACCACCCTGCGTCAGAAAACAAAACAGACCTCCACCTGCTTTCCCATGAGCTCTCGCCTGACGCCACTGAAGTCGCAGATGGCGGTGGTTTGGGGCTGGTGGTGTGCACGCTACAGGGCGTCTGGCTCGGAGCTGTCCGTGAAGGACCCGGTTTGTAACAGTTCGTTGTACCAACTGCTGCTCAAATTGCTGCTGCAGATGCAGTACGATGCGCCAAAGCCTTACGCCGAACACTATGATCTTCCCTGTCGGTAGTGCCACGTGGCTGTCCAGAGCCCAGACGTCTTGCGACCGTACGTTATCGTGACCACCGCTGCCAACAATCCTCTATAGTGACTACGAGGGTTGTTTTTTAAATAAGGGCCGTTCGCGCGTATAGTCCCGTAGTTCGCGCGGACGCCGCAAGAAGCCACCGCGCCACTTGCCGGCATCCTTCCCGTTCACACTGATGCAAGTTGCAGCTCTGTAGCTGACGTGTACGCATCGCTGTGCTACTTTATAATGTTTACGATGATTGAATCGCCCGCCGCGTGTGAGATACGGTCAGTGATACGTTTTTTGACCGCGAGAAGCCTATCAGCTGCAGAAATTCATCGTCAGTTTACAGAAGTTTATGGCTTGAATGCAATGAGTGAAGGTAAAGTGCGTCAGTGGGTTAGAGAGTTTAAAAATGGCCGTTAAAACGTCCATGACGAAGAACGCTCAGGCCGGCCCTCTGTGATCACTGATGATTTGGTGGCTGCAGTCGAAACAAAGATTCGTGAGGGCAGAAGATTCACAATTTCCACAAGTTTCAAGATCGGTTTTGTACAAAATTGTGTCTGAAAACCTTAACTTTAAGAAACTGTGTTCTCGGTGGGTACCCAGACTCCTCACAGAGGACCACAAAGGGAAGAGATTTGCCACTTCATTGGACTTTTTGATTCGTTACGAGGAAGAAGGGGATGACATGTTGAGTCAAATTTTCACTGGAGATGAAACATGGGTATCCCATATCACTCCCGAAAGCAAGCGACAATCGATGGAATGGCGACACACAACCTCACCCGTCAAGGTCAAAGCCAAACAGACGCTGTCAAAGCGCAAGATTATGGCAACTGTGTTCTGGGACCGGCGCGGTGTTTTGCTAGTGGACTTTATGCCACGAGGAACGACAGTCAACTCAGATGCCTACTGTGCAACTCTAAAGAAGCTCCGCAGAGCAATTCAAAACATAAGGCGCGGCATGCTGACAAATGGAGTTTTGCTCCTGCACGATAACGCTAGGCCTCACATCATTCAAAAGGCTCGGAATTTGATTGATTCTTTTGGCTGTGAAGTTTTGGACCATGCACCATACAGTCCCGACCTTGCTCCTAGCGATTTTCACCTTTTCCGGTACCTGAAACACCATCTTGGCGGGCAGCGCTTCAATGACGACGGTGAAGTGAAAGCGGCCGTGAACTCTTGGCTGTCGGAGCAGGCGGCCGAATTCTTTGAAGAGGGAATTAAAAACTTAGTTGTACGGTATGACAAGTGCTTAAATAAGCAAGGCAACTATGTAGAAAAATAGGTAAAAGTGTGTAGAATCAGAAAATAAAAGTTTTTTTACAAAAGTATTTGTATCTTTTTTTAAAAATAAAAACGGCCCTTACTTAAAAAACAACCCTCGTACATTCCTGCCAAGTCTTCCTGCAATATCGCACAAGGAACATCCAGCCTCTCGTAGCCCTGTTACACGACCGCGTTCAAACTCAGTGTTGATACTAACGTCTTTGTGGCCTTTGACGCATTCTTGACTAATATCAACCCACCACGTCCAATCTCAAAGGTAACTAACGCTCACGACCATTAGAACGTTTATTTAAAGCGTGCCTGATTTTTATCATCATATGCGAGTGGCGCGAAATTTGAATAGACGTCGTCTTTCAGGTTTAGAAGCACCAGCTTTCGTTTATGTCGCATAACTCATTCATTGTATTGTAATTTTTTCGGTCAGTGCTTACAGGGTGTCCCAGGAGGAATGTTCAGTTTTCAGGGATATGGCAGGAACGATCATTCGAAGCAAAAAAGTCTAGTTAGTAAACATACGTTCTAAAGTTCATGCAGCACAGCTCTTAAAGCTGTGAGCGTTTCTGCATCTTTGCAGCTGCGAAACAAATCTTTTTTACTGCAAGAGATTTGCTTTTCATATTTTGGTCTGAGGTAGTATGGAGCAAAACAAGAAAAAATTGTCAAAGTAAACATGGCCTCTAAAGCGCATACTTTAAGCGTTATGAGCACTAGTCCAGTAGGTGAGATGCGTTTCACAGTAACGAAGACGAACAAGTGGTCACAGCTCTTAAGGTATGCGCTTCACACTCCATGTTTCCTGAACTCTTTTTCCCTGTTTTGGTCCATACTGCCAGTTCTCAAAATATGAAAATCAAAAGGTTTGCAGTAGAAAAAAATTGTTTCACAGTATCGAAGATGAAAAAATGCTCATAGCTGTTAAGGTATATATTTTAGAGCCCATGTTCATCAGAATTTTTTGCTTCGAAAATCTGAATATTGGCAATTTCTCCTGGAAGACCCTGCACAGCAATAAAATTACAAGACATTCATGTTTCGCGAAGGCAGTGTGTCTAGTTTGTGATAGTGAAAAACTTGAATTATTTTTCACACAGTCATCATCGATGACGTCTGTCACGATCACGCACCACACACCTTAGGCCACGTTGTGACTTAGCGGATGATGTTTTTCCGCTTTCCTTGTATGCGGTATAAATCTTCGATAAGGTGCCTCTTAAAATACGAAACGCTTTGGCTGCCTTTGTTACGGGAGTACCCACCATACTAGCACCAACAATTTGCCCACGTTCGAATTCACTTAGCTCCGACATAACGCACTTCACAATAACACAGAACACCGTTCTGACCGCGATTGACACGTGTAACACGAGGACGTTGCACAGTTTTGCATCACTCCGGTTCCCAGAACTCCTGGATAGACGTTGATCGTGGATATTGTATCACAGACACAGTCCCTTTGACTATTCAGAGATGTCACTAAACCCGCCCAAAGATGTAAACAACCATACATGAACAGCGCCCATTACACGGAGGGGGTCCGACAGCCAGTCATTCCACCAGGAAGGAAGGTACACGGCTCGTGCTGTCTGTAGTTCAACCATACCTAGACGGTCAATACCGCGGTTCGATCGCGTCCACATTGTTACTTTGTGTCAGGAAGGACTCTCAACAAGGGAACTGACCAGGCGTCTCGGAATGAACCAAAGCGATGTTGTTCGGACATGGAGAAGATACAGACGGACAGGAACTGTCGATGGCATGCCTCGCTCAGGCTGCCCAAGGGCTACTACTGCAGTGGATGACCGCCAACTACGGATTATGGCTCGGAGGAACCCTGACAGCAACGCCACCATGTTGAATAATGTTTTTCGCGCAGCCACAGGACGTCTTGTTACGACTCAAACTGTGTGCAGTTGGCTGCATCTTGCTCAACTTCACTACCGACGTCCATGGCGAGGTCTATCTTTGCAACCACGACACCATGCAGCGTTGTACAGATGGGCCCAACAACATGCCGAATGGACCGCTCAGGATTGGCGTCACGTTCTCTTCACCGACGAGTGTCGCATATGCCTTCAACCAGACAATCGTTGGAGGTGTGTTCTTTAGGCAACCCGGTCAGGCTGAACGCCTTAGACACACTGTCCAGCGAGTGCAGTAAGGTGGAGGTTCCCTGCTGTTTTGGTGTGGCATTATGTGGTCATGGAAGGCGCCATAACGTGAATACCGTCCTCCGACCGATAGGGCAACCATATCGGCAGCATACTGACGACGCATTCGTCTTCATGGACAATTCGCTCCCCTATCGTGCACATCTTGTGAATGACTTACTTCAGGATAACAACATCGCTCGACTAGAGTGGCCAGCATGTTCTCCAGACATGAATCCTATCGAACATGCCTGGGATAGGTTGAAAAGGACGTGACCAACCAACCACTCTGAGGCATCTACGCCGAATCGCCGTTGAGAAGTGGGACAATCTGGACCAACAGTACCTTGATGAACTCGTGGATAGTATGTCACGACGAATACAGGAATGCATCAGTGCAAGAGGGCGTGCTACTGGGTATTAGAAGTACCGGTGTGTACAGTAACCTGGACCACCACCTCTGAAGGTCTCGCTGTATGGTGGTAAAACATGCAATGTGTGGTTTTCATGAGCAATAAAAAGCGCAGAAATGATGTTTATGTCGATCTCTATTCCAATTTTCTGTACAGGTTCCGGAACTCTCGGAATCGAGGTGATGCAAAACATTTTTGATGTGTGTACAACAGCGCTGTCTGCAGCCTTGGCTGGCACCTGCGTTTATGTTCAAGCGTGCATTTCTCGCAGTGTTTCCATATATTGTCCAAACCCTGTGTCTGCATCAGCTGTGGAAAGCTTAAAGTTATTGTTAACATGTCTGGAAGGTCACTAATATACAAAATTAACGCAAGGGTCCCTACACACTTCACTGGGGCGTACCTGAAGTTATTTTTACATATATCGATTACTCTCCATCCAAGAAAACCTTATTTCTGTCAGAAATTTCGTTGGAGGCCCCATCCGATCGAACTTTCGACAGTAGGCGATGGTGTGGTACTGAGTCAAATGCTTTTTGGATCTACCTGACTGTTCTTATCTACAATTTTCAGCGCGAGTTTGGATACAGACATCAATGTTTTTGGAATGCATGTTGCTGTTTGGCAGGGATGAGGTCATTTTGTTCGAGATACCTCATTACTTTGGAGGTTAGAATATATTTGAAGACTCTGCAACAAATGGATGTAAGAGATATTGGAAGGTAGTTTCGTGGTTCACTTCCGTTATCCTAGTTGTAGACCTGTGCCCTATTTCAGTCACTGGGCACGGTCTTGTGTTGCTGAAGCGTATCTGTTGAGTGCAGGTGACTGCAGAGACTGTGTCGACAGTGCAGTGTTGTACTTCCGTTGTTGAGGATTAGAGAAGGGAGTATGTGATTCCCGGTGCCAGTATCATAGGCTAGCTTTCTCGATTAGAACCATGTGGATCTCAGGGCTTAGCGTCCTCACCAGAAGAATGAATCAACATCACCGCTCACTTCATGGGACTCCGCAGATAGGTTCGGGATTTTAGTCAGGACAAAGAGGCAACGATGGGTGGTCAGGGACTTTGTGCTACCATCTGTTCTCCCCTTTCTGTCGAAATACTGGCTGTTAAAATTTCTTCCATCGCAAGTATTCGAAAAAATGTTGCTACATCCAGTTTGAAGACAAGGGATGGCGGTTCATAAAACCGACGGGACAAAGAGCTAAAAGATGGGACAAAAATGAGGGACGTAAATTTTCAAGCATTATTAACTGATTTCTTATGACCTGTTATGTGCAAAATTGGTACACTGGTTTAACTATACTCAAAATTACCGTTCTGTTTGTCAAAAGTACCTACTTTTGGCTGATAATAAAAGGTTTTTTCGCAATAAATGAAAGTGGATGTTTCATTCGACTTTGACTCATAAGTTCGTCTACAAAACATCCTGAATACAAAAAACCGTGAACTAAAGTGTTAAATAAGAAGAAACATACGCTTAATAAAAGACTGTATGCTTTGCATTTCTGAAGAACACTAATGAAATTTGGAAACGTAAGACGGGGATGTTTGGATTTGTTAGCGTAGTTACTTAATATTCCTGACTAGCTTGTAGCTTCGTTCAAATAGTTTGTATTTACGATGTAGACAGGTGATCTATAAATTAATTACCAGTCATATTTCCACTGACTGAACGAAGTGAGAACATCGACAGGCGTTGTGCAGACAACTACAAGTCACCTGCCTCAGAGGTTTTGTTTCTCACTAAAAACAAAAGCACGAAACGAACAAGTGGGCGGACACGAGAGACGGTGATCTCTATGGAAACGAAATACAAAACTAACCGTCTCGCGAAGATATGTATACATATGAGTACATCGGCATCACTTTCACAACAAATGGAAGAAGCATAGAAGGCATCACAAATTAAATTGGGCTAGGAAAAAGAGTAATTTGTCAGCTTAACTCTTTGCTATGGAGTGACAAACTTACTGAGGGAACGAAGGTCATGCTGCGCAACTCAGTCGTAGAGAGTACCGCCACATATGGCGCTTAAATATGGGAGATAGTAAACAGGAGAAAAATAAGTTGATGTTCCATGAGACGGATTTTTGGCTAAGAAGTTATCGCGTCCCCAGATTGGAACACGGCAGAAATGACTAAATACCAGAGATTATAGAAGGAAAAAAACCACTGTTATCGATGCCATACAAGCAAAATATTTACTTGGCACGGCCACCTCCAATGAAGATACGATTATACGATAAACGATGGCCAAAAATAATCTACGAATGGACATTAACTGAGCGAAGAAAATGTAGAAGACCACCTAGAAGATGGATGGAAGACTTTAAAGATACGATGAATTCGCGAGGCCTTTAAGAAGAAGACTGGACAGATAGAAAACTATGGAAGTTGAGAAGTGCAATACGACGACCACTGTAAAAAAAAACCAGCTTATTACTTAAGGGGAGTTTGAAGGGCCTATGCGGTCAATGTTAAATAATCTACGTTTACGTACCTTTATTTGTGGAACAAATTAAGATAAAAATCTAAAATATTACAGATAACTTATCCATTTTATTTATGTGCACTAAAGTAGAATTAATAGATAAGATGCCACAAAACGAGAGATGTAGGCCTAATGTTTTTAAATTATGCAGCTTTTTATTAAGAGTATTTGTACATGTGTGCCTCTAGATTCATATCTATTCATATGACTTCCACCATTGTGCTTCAGAATGTATTGTATGTTATACGAAAACAGAACACACAGTTTCGTTCAGCTATCACAAATAGTTTTTGATGCATAGGTACATAAAGTATTAAAAATAATAATTTAATAAATGGATTTTAAGTGTAACATGATAAAAAAATCACTTATATTTTTAAATTGTGGTTCAAAAGCATCCAGCAGCATATTCAGCATTCTCTGAAAGCTTCAGCCTTTTGGTTGACCTTGCTTCTTTGGTGGTGAACTCGTGTGCACGCTGTGCCTCAGTAAACCTCGACATGTCTAATAATTTCAACCCCTTTGCAGTATGACAGCCTCGACTGATCTTAAGTTGTTCTAGAACTCTTATTCTCCCCATGTTTCAATCAGTAAATGTTAATACAGCAACACTGACTCCTTGTTTCACTGTGTTTAAACATAAAAGACATTTTTGGGCACTCGTGTCCAGATAATGTTATTGAAAAACTCATTCAGACTGTGCAGACACTTTCGAAGGAGGTCTGGATGAGTTAGATTCCTATAAATTTGCCTGGTGGCTTCCATAGCAGACTCAGGAAGAAATTTCTTGTGTTCAAAACACAGATTTCAAAAATTTTGATTTTGTGGTGGCAGATCCTCTTAACATAAGTCGCATCCAGTCACTGGGCGAGAGGTAAGCAGAATTGGAAATACTGTTCGGGAAACACAGGGATTACCGTACTAATACAACATGGTAGCCAAGTAACTGAGCGTTTTCGAAACGTACGGTTCCGACTTACCCTGAGGCCTCCCTTTACTTCTGTGAAACAGTTTTCAACTATCCCCGTTGATATTTATCAAGGCCTGTAAGCAGCTAATGGTCTGGATTTCATTGTAATTTCATTCTTCGAGAGTTGTAAGATTCATATATACACTATGTGATCAAAAGTATCCGGACACACCCCAAAAAGAATACGTTTGTATATATTATGTGCATTGTGGTTCCACCTACTGGCAGGTACTCCAATCAGCGACCTCAGTAGTCATTAGACATCGTGAGAGAGCAGAATGGGGCGCTCCGCGGAATTCACGAACTTCGGGCGTGGCCAGGTGAATGGGCGTTACTTGTGTCATTAGTCTGTATGCGAGATTTCCACACTCCTAAACATCCCTAGGTCACTGTTTCCGATGTGATAGTGAAGTGAAAACGTGAAGGGACACGTACAGCACAATAGCGTACAGGCCGACCTCGTCTGTTGACTGATAGAGACCGCTGACATTTGAAGAAGGTAGTAATGTGTAACAGGCAGACATCTATCCAGACCTTCACACAGGAATTCCAAACTGCATCAGGATCCACTCCAAGTACTATGAAAGTTGGGGGGGGGGGGTGAGGTGACAAAACTTGGATTTCATGGTCGAGCGGTTGCTCGCAAGCCACATATCACGCCGGTAAATGCCAAACGACTCCTCGCTTGGTGTAAGGAGAGTAAACATTTGACGATTGAACAGTGGAAAAACGTTGTGTGGAGCGACGAATCAAAGTACACAATGTGGCGATTCAATGGCAGGGTGTGGGTATGCCGAATGCCAGGTTAACGTAATCTGCCAGCGTGTGTAGTGCCAACAGTAAATGTCGGAGGCGGTGGTGCTATGGTGTGGTCGTGTATTTCATGGAGAGGACTTGCACCCCTTGTTGTTTTGCGTGGCACCATCACAGCATAGGCCCACCCTGATGTATTAAGCACCCTCTTACTTCCCACTATTGAAGAGCAATGCGGGGATGGCGATTGCATCTTTCAACGCGATCGAACACCTGTTCATAATGGACGGCCTGTGGCGGAGTGGTTACACAGCAATAACATCCCTATAATGGACTGGTCGGCACAGAGTCGTGATCTGAATCCTATAGAGCACCTTTGGGATGTTTTGGAACGCCGACTTCGTGCCAGGCCTCACCAACCGACATCGATACCTCTCCTGAGTACAGCACTCCGTGAAGAATGGGCTTCCATTCCCCAAGAAACCTTCCACCATCTGATTGAACGTATGCTTGCGTGACTGAAAGCTGTCATTAAGGCTAAGGGTGGGCCAAGAGCATTTTGAATTCCAGCATTGCCGATGGAGGGCACCACGAATTTGTAAGTCATTTTCAGCCAGGTGTCCAGATACGTTTGATCACATAGTGTATAAGGCTTACCGGCCAATGATCTTCTTCATTGCGAATGCACTCAGATTGCTCAACCTCTTACGGGAATCGGTAGATTGACCGCCGTGAGTAATGAATATAGGGGGCAGGGGCACTACAAATGTAGTGTGTGGACAGTAAGTTGGAAATGTGGGTCTCATGGGGAGCGTGCCAGAGATACGGCCCAGCAATAGCACTACCCTCTGTGTCCTCGGCGGCTCAGACGTATAGAGCGACTGCCATGTAAGCAGGAGATCCCGGGTTCAAGCCCCGGTCGAGGCACACATTTTCAACGGTCCCCGTTGCTATTTATCAACGCCTGTAAGCAGCTAATGCTCTGGATTTCATTGTAATTTCATCCCTTTACTTCATCGGCGTTTCGCACCCTCCTGGCGCACAGTATTCTTCTTCGATTAGCGCTATCGAAGAGTTCAGGAAGTCATTTTGTAAATTTCATGTAATCTACCATTCTTTCAGTGAATAGATATTTCGGATTATTAACAGACCCCAAAAGTCGCGATATTTGGTGTCTCGCGTAAAACTTACGTGGGACGGATTGTGACATCCCTAAAAATTGTGCCACACCCACGGAAATAGTTGCAAAAATGTTCAAATGTGTGAGAAATCTTATGGGACTTAACTGCTATGGCCATCAGACCCTAAGCTTACACATTACTTAACCTAAATAATCCTAAGGACAAACACACACACCCATGCCCGAGGAAGGACTCGAACCTCCGCCTGGACCAGCCGCACAGTCCATGACTACAGCGCCCCAGACCGCTTGGCTAATCCAGCGCGGCAAAATAGTTAATCTGGCGACACCTACTCGAAGTGGCTGCTTCCGACCCGAGCACCACTGCACATACATACGCTATCGAACTGTGCTTCCTGATGTGAACGTGTAATGAGAAGTTGCTGGAATGTCTTCCATTCACACTAACAGTGGGAGATGCTATTTTTGGCCGAACACAAAGCGCCTAATGCCTGTTTCCGCTTCTTACGATTAGTGAAATTCTGTCCATAATTTTACTGGATTTTAAGAACAGATTTCCAGGCGTTTGGAAGGAAGGTAGTGGATACAGTGCAAAGAGCTTCAGGATTCGATCACATCTCTGTCTGGGCGTCAAGATTTAGGTTCTCCATGCTTTTCTTATCCCTACTACGGCAAATACCGGGATGGCTCTGAGCACTATGGGACTTAACATCTTAGGTCATCAGTCCCCTTGAACTTAGAACTACTTAAACCTAACTAACCTAAGGACATCACACACATCCATGCCCGAGGCAGGATTCGAACCTGCGAGCGTAGCAGCCCCGCGGTTCCGGATTGCAGCGCTAGAACCGCACGGCCACCGCGGCCGGCATACCGGGATGGCTGCCAAAAAAGGATACTGCTGGTTTCCTTGATCGTACTACCCCAATCAGAGTACGAGATCTCCCTCTACTGGACTCGTCGTGGATGGCTTCAGAAGCGACATGCTCAAGGTCGTGCAGGGTCTCAATTGCCCCACGCGTCTAGCTCCTGAGAGGACACAAATACTGTCCACTCAGATGAAAAGTACGGATGTATCTTGAGTCAGAAAATGAGCGTCTTTGGAGCGAGACATGTATCCTCTTGACAGTGAGAGGACGTTCGGAGCACTACAGCCTGTCAGCATGGCAACCTTTGTTGCGGCTTCCCTTGGAGCGTACACCGACAACACTGAACACAGATGTCGTCCTTTCAGATGAGCTCGCATTCTGCTGCAGCATCACGATGAAGTGTCCGTGTTTGTTGGCTCCGGCTACAACGAAGTCGCCAGATAGGCATTCGTCATCGCCATGGGGGGCAACACATTGTTTGATGGTTTAGGACGCCATTTGGTACACAAAAAGTTCACTTCTGGTTCACAATAGCTGGCAATTTCGAGGGCAGCCGATACATTTCTTACGTTTTAAGGCCGGAGGCTGTGCCCTATGTCTGAGTTCTTCATGAAGTTATCTTTCGACAAAATAACGCAAGACCTATTGTTGCTCATACTTTGTTGACCTACCTCGACACAGAAAGTGTTAGGCCAGGGGTGGCCGAAATGATTATACCCATGATCTACTGACGAAACGCTGTGCGATTTATCACTTACACACTTCTTGAAATTTTAAATGAAACAGTATAGTTCAGTACGCAATTATGTAGTATTTTTTATTTTATTAAGAGGGAAAACAAAAAACTAACTACAGTAGTGTGAGAATTGCGTCTGAGCATCTTCCGCTAGATTAGCAAAGTCAGATTTGTATATGGAAATCGCCAACCTTAAAGAAGCCAACGTATGAGCGCCTGTCAGTCGAGAATAGTGTTCACTTTTTGTTTGTTTTAAGTAAGAAAATGCTGATTCACGTAAATACGATGAACCAAAACACGAATGCAGTTGTTCAACACATTTCTTCAAATTTGGGTATTTATCTTTGGAAACCAATGCCCAGAAATCTGGACCAAAGGATGACCTCGCATTTATTTGGATATAACGCAGAGCAGAGTAATAATTTCGTTTTGCAGTATCATGTGTTCAATTTGAAATATATCTGCATTTTAGCCGTTCCATAGACGTCGCTATGATCAATGGAATTATTAAACGGATAACTAATGAATTCCGTCAGATTCTCAATTTTTTTCAAGTCTCTAAGGAGAATTTCGAAGTCTGATACCACTGCCTTAATTTCTGCCGTGTACTCGCCAGGAACAAAATCGTAGGTAGGGTATTTTTCCATATGATCCTTGATGTTTACAAATTGTTGGAATTTTTTCTTCTCGATGTCAACTATCATAGGTGCTGTTTGACTTTGGATGATGCAATAGAAATCATCATTTCTGCTGCCGTTTATTCTTGCCTTGTAATTCCAGATTTAACGTGCTTAGATTTTCGGTAAAACCTGCTAAAAGTGCTAAATCACATTGCCAGTCCAAATCACGCTGCTGCTAATAATCGTCACCTCTCTCTTCAAGAAATTTTATTATTTCGTCCAATAGATCTCGAAAGTTTGCAAAAACTTGCTTCGACTCAGCCACCTCACGTCAGTGTGCAATGTCAAATCTGATTTCTCCTCGTCTAATTGCTGCGACTCTTTAAAGAGCAGCCTTTGCAGAGATTTTCCTTTTAAGGAATTTACAATTTTGAGCCAAAAATTCCATTACATGTTTTGTGTTTCTTCTCTTACTAGCCAGTAGTTGTTGATGAATTATGCAGTGGTAGCTAAAGAAGTCTGGGAGGTCTTCGTTTGAGTGACAAAGAGTGATAAAACCATTAGAAATACCTGTCATTGCAGGAGACCCATCAGTTGCCACTGATACGAGTTTGTACAAAGGTAGCTTAATCTTGCTAATACATGTTTTGAATTACATAAGTAAATCAAGGCCACAGGTTCTCCCTTTTAAGGAAATCATTCTTAGCAGTTCTTCTTTCGTCGACAAATGTTCAAAGACCATCCGAATAAAAATAAGTAATTATGCGGTATCAGTGATATCTGTTGACTGGTCAAGTTATAGCGAAAAAGCAACGCAGCGGACATCTCTTTGTGGTTGCTCGTTTGTGATTTCACTCATCGTTTCGATCCGGCGCATCACCTTATTTCGAGATAGCTGTGAGCCATGAATAACTCTTCTAATTTCATTTTTATTTTTGAAATTCACGAACAGCGAATCTAAGAATTCTTCGAAAATTTCCTTGAGGTATTCTCCGTGTGAATACGGTTTGCACTTTAGTGCAATTCTGTAACTTACTTGGAAAGAAGCTTCAATTGCAGCCCTACTTTGCTCAATAGGCCTACAAAACATGTTTTCTTGGAGTGTTACTTACGATTTCAATGCTTACAATTTACTTTTTCTTATTTCGCTGTTAGGTGGTAAAGCTGTCTGATATTTACTATGAATTGTGTTAAATTTACCTCTAAATTTCCTTTTTTCGGCGTTGCCACGGATGTTTTGCATATTAAGCAGCAACAGCTTTCCTTAAACATAACAAAGAAGTAGTCTAGTTCCTATTCTTCGTGAAAGTGATAAGTTTTTGATTTTCTTGGAGCACCTTCGTTAAGGATCTACAAAAATGAAATTAAAATGTCAGTAACATAATTCGTATAGTAATAAAAGTAGAGATACCCAACATAAATATGCATTAAATTTATTTTCTTAATGATGGCAAAAAGTTAGCGAGTGAATATTATTTCGAAGTTTTTATTTATTTACGCTTTTGGTCAAGCGGGATGACTTCGGACACCGGAGGAATTTCGGACAGTGTGGTTTATCTTCTCTTTCCCGCTGCATAGCAACGAATTGTCGCTAACAGTCGCCTCTGCGCGCTGCTTATGTTAAGCACGAGACTGTTTCCCGCGTTCTGCGACTTGTACGTTGGCCCGATTGTTTGCTTACGTAATTATCTGACGAAAAGTATCACTGTTGAAAGTTCACGCAGTATTATGAAGCGGCAACTTTCTATTGTTGCGGCCGGTGGAAAAGTATTGTAGCTGCTGTTGTCAAGTAGATCAGTAGCCTACGGCATTGTGACAATTGCGGTACGTGTTTGTCAAGATTATCGAGTAAAGTTATGGAATACCGAAGGTTTTTACAAAGTTATGTACTGGATGGAGTGATTTCGTTATAAATATACCTCACTGCTTCTGTAACAATGCAATCCAACAAAACCTGTGAAAGTTATGGTGAAAATAATCTCAAAAAAATGGTTCAAATGAATCTGAGCACTATGGGACTCAACTGCTGAGGTCATTAGTCCCCTAGAACTTAGAACTAGTTAAACCTAACTAACCTAAGGACATCACGAACATCCATACCCGAGGCAGGATTCGAACCTGCGACCGTAGCGGTCTTGCGGTTCCAGATTGCAGCGCCTTTAACCGCACGGCCACCTCGGCCGGCAAATAATCTCAAAACCGTCTGTAATCACCTCGTTTGACTTAGTGGGTGGGTAATTCGCTTGATCCACCGGGTACAGTAATACTTAAAATATTATCTTACTTTATTTGATGAACCCTCAGAAGCATTTCTGTCTTCATTTAAAGTTCATTCAGCCGGCCGGCGTGGCCGTGCGGTTCTAGGCGCTTCAGTCTGGAACTGCGTGACCGCTACGGTCGCAGGTTCGAATCCTGCCTCGGGCATGGATGTGTGTGATGTCCTTAGGTTAGCTAGGTTTAAGTAGTTCTAAGTTCTAGGGGACTGATGACCACAGATGTTAAGTCCCATAGTGCTCAGAGCCATTTGAACCATTTTTGAAGTTCGTTCAGCGCTTCTATTGAAGAGTGTAATCCTGCTTTACATCGGTACTCGTTGTCGTCGTAGCTCCGCCAGTCCCTGTCGTCTACTGACGGATTGACACCAGCCCCACCCCCGCATCCCACACGCTTCCCGCCTATTTCCATGACGTGCCGAAAATATAAAGGAGAGCTACAGCGTGGAAGAGAGGATAAATAAATAACGTGACGGCACAGCGATTGAAGAATTGTACAGGATTATGCGCACAGCAGTTAGTGATTACGTTGCGCAGTGTGTTCTACGTATTTTTACATATGACTATTGTTATTAGGTATATACATGTCTGTATCTTGTCACGATCGACTGGACTAATAATTAGGCTGACCAGATGCAATTGTTTAAAAACAGCTTCAAAAAGGAGGACAAAGGAAGAAAAAGAGGACACATGAAACGGGTCAACTGCAGACGAGGATACCACCCGTGAGCTTTGGACAGGTCACGTGACTGCCGGGAATTACCGGCAAAACTAGTGGTTAATTATTGCTGATGGTCAGGTGGTGGTTAACTGAGCAATATAAAAAAATTAAAAACATTGATTGTGGTGACAGTGTGGCGTCAATTGTTTTGTTATGTCAAGAACACGGAATTGTTTACAAAGCGAAAAACGTAAGACCCGTCATCTGCCTTCATTCGACGCACCACTACAAACATCTACAATTCAAGCAGCAGCTGACGACATGTAAACTACACTTTAACCTTCCGAATACAAATAAATTGAATGAGTATGAAACAATGAAATAAAACCATGATAGTTAATCTGTCGAGTTATTTCTCCTTTATTGGCCACTGAGACGTACGTTCCAGCTCCACATATCTTACATTCCGCTTCAAATTCATTTCTCCCATTCTGGAAAGCCAGATATTTGCAGGAAAGGACATCAGAAAATGTACACTTTCGTTTAGGCACAGCCAAATATTTTACGTTACTCACTCGGTTAAAAATTACACTCACAAATCACACGTGCGCCACAGGAAGCCAAGTTAATACAAAGCGAAGATACGAAACGAAAATTTTAAATAATCGATATTTGCATTCGCTTATAGGTCCATCAACGATAACATCGACGATCCAGGTGCCACCTACTAACACAGCCTTCGTGCGTGCTTATCACGAAGGCTGTGCCAATAGTTAAAGTGTTTAAGAAAAGAGCAATAGAACGGGACGAATTGTAAATTTAACTGTATTACGCTCAACTTTGCGAAAAAGCCGGACACTGTAAAAATCCGCCCGGACGCCGGACAAAGAGCTAAAAAGGAGGACATTTCGGGATTAATCTGGACGTCTGGTCACCCTATTAATAATCAATTATTCAAAATGACAGCCACAACTAATAGTCGCGCTCGACCGGTCGATCGCGCTCGACCGGTTGGCCATCCCTGTAGTTAGGCTCTTGCCCTACAGAGCTGATCAGCACATTCTCCAGATCTCTAACCCATTCATAACCTGTGTTGATAGGTTGGCGAGAGACTCGTCGCCACTACGACTAATGAAGAATCTGAAGACATACAGAATCTGGTAAGACGTACTCGTATCTGTAATCCACTATCAGTTCGATTCGACGCCCAGTCGTGTTAGAACCGTTGTTGCAGTCGTGTGGCAGCGCTCTGCAATATGTTTCACCTCCTTTAAACCCAAAAACACCCACAAATGTTATAACGTATTCTTCGTACTACATCGTTTGCACACAATTAATAACATTTCGTTTCTGACTATCTTTCCTGGTTTTTTGAGGTGGCGTTTTTCTGATGGCGTTGTGGGAGCTTCAGCAACGTCATCTGCAGCAGTCGACCACGAACGGAATTCCTAGTTGAATGGACGGTAAACTCCAATTTTGCATCCTTCATTGCCTGAGGTCAGCCAGTTTTATGGTTGACGTCACGGCTGTGGGCATCGATGGTTGGGCTGCGGTGTGGCTCTGCTTCCTCGTGACTGGCTCTATACCCGTGATGGAGGAGAGCCTGATTTCATCACATGACTCTGTTTCCTCGATGTGGAAACCACAAACTTTTTCCTCACCATTTAACTTAAGTTGGTTGGTGCTATAAGGGGCGATGAAAACATTTCCGTTTGAGGGTGTTGCTGAATCGTGTATGCAACGTAGCGTGACCCCGATGCGGGTATATAAGCACCGACGTATAGGTAAAGGATTAGTGAGGCATTCGCGTACGGCACATGCGGAAACGTGATATGTGGCCATGATATTGTGATGTTATTATCAAATGCGTCTAAACAGAAGCAACGTGCTGTTATCCTGTTCTTGGCTGCCAAGAGACGAACACTGCTAGACGTCTATCGGAGAATGAAGCAACTGAGGCGAAACGCTCGGGAAAAATTGCGACAAGGGTGCTCCTGCTTAGTGATATCGTATCTTTCCATATCATAAATGTCGTAACGGAGAAGTTATGCCAACTCAAGAGGGAGAGACTCGAGCACACGCCCTGTAGTCCTAATCTCTCTCCATGTGATTATGAGGCCTTAGGTCCCTTAGAAAAGGACCTGAATGGACGACGATTCCTGTCGCATGAGGATGTGCAGCAGGCAATTACCAACTTCTTCAGCCAACAGGACACGATCTTTTACCAAACGAGAATCTTCAGCCTGATTCTTCGGTGGTTCAATGGCTCTGAGCACTATGGGACTTAACATCTGAGGTCATCAGTCCCCTAGAACTTAGAACTACTTGAACCTAACTAACCTAAGGACATCGGACTGAAGCGCCTACAACCGCTCTCCACCGCGGCCGGCTGATTCTTTGGTGGGATGATGGTCTCAATGTTCACGGCTATTTTGGCTGATTGGACTGTACGGTCCTCGAACAGAAACTTTCTGATCGTCTCTTGCATTAAAAAAAAAATAATAATATAGGACAACCTCCAGTTCTACTGAATTCCTTGAAAATAATGCATCATGTGGCACGTTATGTGTCATCTCCACAAATAATCACTTTGTAATAATAATAATAATAATAATAGTAACAATAATAATAATAATCACGTGTGGCTCAGTGGCCATGTGCAGGTCTTTCAATTGGACGCCACTTCGGCGAACTGCATATCCCTAATCTACCCCTAGTATGCAACTGGGAAAAGGGATCCCACAGCTTATAATGGAATCCGAACCGTGTCTTTTTCTGGCTACTGCTCTCATCATTGAGAAGTGAAGGCTAGATTATTTGAAGACTGAAAACAATTAATGTTGGTTCAAATGGCTCTAAGCACTATGAGACTCAATATCTGAGGTCATCAGTCCCCTAGACTTAGAACTACTTAAACCTAACTAACCTAAGAACATCACACACATCCATGCCCGAGGCAGGATTCGAACTTGCGACCGCAGCAACTGCGTGGTTCCAGACTGAAGCACCTAGAACCTCTCGGTCGGCTAAGACTTTCATGGTCCAACCGGGATATGATCCTGCGATCTCTCGGTTTCCAGGCATATGCTTTACCACTAGCCGGCCGGAGTGGCCGAACGGTTCTAGGCGCTTCTGTCTGGAACTACGCGACCGCTACAGTCGCAGGTTCGAATCCTGCCTCGGACATGGATGTGTATGTTGTCCTTAGGTTAGCTAGGTTTAAGTAGTTCTAAGTTCTAGGGGACTGATGACCTCAGATGTTGAGTCCCATAGTGCTTAGAACCGTCTGAACCATATTTACCACTAGACGTCCAGGCCCGACTGTTTGTGATTGATGACCAGTTATTTAAATAAATGTTGTAAACCGTTGGAGTCAAGTATTTTTCTAATGTTCAATATCCTCTGACAATTGTCCTTAACCAGACGAACAACAAAGTCAGCACAGATGGATTGTTCTTTTCGAGAGTCTTCATTTATACTGGATACTCGTATACGGTAAAACTTCACTAATTCGGACTTCACTGTTCCGGAATTCGCGATAATACTGACTGGCTTTTTTATCGTGGAGTGAAGCCTTCCTGTACTGCGCGTCATTCGTTCCAAGCGCATTAACTGTGAAATACTGAATGCCTCTTCTCCCTTCTCATTTGCTTCAGATGTCGTCAATGTTGGTCATAGGCACACAACGAAATCAATGTTTACTCTAACCGCTAGCTGAAGCTTACATAAATTGTTTAAAATTCCATCTGTGTCATCGCTTAAAATGTCATACAGTGCAATACAGTACCCAAGATGAATGTTAGGAGTTAATATAAATCGTTATGTTTAGGAGATAACATGAGAGTGATCAGTAGAATCCAGAGTGCTATGAGTTTATGACAGAATTTGATGGTCTGAGGCGCGCTGCTCCCCCAGTCGGAGGTTCGAGTCCTGCTTCTGGTATGGTTGTGTGTGTTGTCCTTAGCGTAAGTTAGTTTAAGTAGTGTTTAAGCTAAGGGACCGATGACCTCAGCAGTTTGGTACCACAGGAACTTACCACCACCACCACAAAGTTTGGCTGCTACGTCGATTTTCTACGACACTAAAAAGAGTTTCAGTAAAATTTGAAACTCTGTGCTAAAAAAAAAAAAGACGAACTAGCCGGAAAACTAAAATGGACACCTGGATCAAAACTGACAGCCATTGATAGATCTGATGCAAGCAACAATGCTCTGTCGAAGTTCCTGCAAGATGATACGAACTACAGGCTACCACGGAAAGATTTGTAGACAAATTTGGTACAGGATTTCATATAATATTACTGTTCATCAATATTTTAACTTCCGATCAGTATTCTTAAAATTTTGTAAATATTACTGAGCTTTCGCTGTATTTCGTGTTAAGCTATTATGGATGAATGTCACCATATCAACGACAGCTGCCTCTGTACTGTGATCTCCCTCCACTCTGGCATCTGTGTAATGAGCTACTTACAGACCCACACACAATACGACGTTATTATTTGCTCTTCAGTGAGCAGTTCCTCTGTACGGCTCGATATTCAGATGAGAATCACTCTGTCCATGCTTTCATAGTGTAGGATGTGGTGTTTCAAAAGTGTAATCAGGAAACATCGCGTTTCTTTACCGCTTGAGCGACACCAGGTAAGAAATGTTAATATATATATATATATATATATATATATATATATATATATATATATATATATATTATTTAAAAAGATTTTGTTTCTTTTCTTTCATGTCGAGCGTGGCAGCAAGATGAGCCAGTGGGGACTCCAGACGAGAACTAACCACTATCGCATCGTGGACGACGGCCGGCGGCTGGAGGAACCGTTGAAACATCATGCTGACCATTATTAATAGATGTTTTATGTTTTTTTTATAAAAGGAAAAGGAGTTCAATGTTGAATGTGGAATGATAAAGTTTGTAAGTGGATGTCAATTGGTTATCAACTGTTAAATAAACTTCGAGTCGGAAGTTAAAACAGTCAGTTGACATACATCGTAAATATTACTTACGTGTGAAATTTGCAAATTTTATTAAAATGCAGACTTCTTGAAGAGATTCTGGCAGAGTTTTATCAGGAGTGTGGCGATCTTCAATAGCTAACTAGTTTAAAAGTTTTATTAATGAGAACTCGACACGTATTGACATTTTGAAAATAATCGATACTGTGAAGTGTATTAAAATTCTGTTTTAAAACTTTATCGGCGATTGTGGTCAAGAAGATCGGTTTTAAAGTGGAATATTTCGTTAAATGAGAACAAGATTGATTCTTTAGTGACATTAACTAATTATTTAAGGAAAAACTAGGAGAATTTCAATTTATTCTGGCAAAGATATCAAGGAGTGTCAGACCGCACAACGAACATATAAAAACTCTGTGACTTTGCTGAACTGTCAAAAAAATTTTTGACGGTAAAACTTTTCTACAACTAGGACTGGTGAATATTGCTGCGTCTTTCCTTATCTCATAGGTTGAATCTGCTACAGCTTAATGTTTTCCTTTATGGACTTTTCAAGTAACTGGGAAAAAAACTTACAATTTGATCTGCGGCGGACCGTCGATATTGGGTACACGGCTGTTATGAAGCCTGTTGGTTTGCAGATTACCTTTCTTTCCCCTGCTGCAGACATCGTTGCTGAGTTGCTGCGACAGGATCGGTGGTTCAGCGCAAGGATAAAATGTGTTGTAAACTTATTTCCTAGAACCTGTTACTATTATATTTCCGATTTTTCAGCAGACCTCTGGGATCTGCAGTCTACTGATGAACGGGACAGTTTCTAACAGAGACTCCAAATCACTTCTTTATCCTGTCCTTGTGTCATCCTGACTATCTGTTTTGTCATAATTCAATGCGTGGATGGCACTTTTCAGGTTTTTCATGGCAAACAGGTTGCGAAGAAACACTCTGAGTAAAATGTAGCTTCAATCAACGTGCGACTTCATTTCATTGATTGATTGTTTTGGGGAAGGAGAGCAGACAGCGAGGTCATCGGTCATTAGGGAAGGACGGGGAAGGAAGTCGGCCGTGCCCTTTGAAAGGAACCATCCCGGCATTAGCCTGGGGCGGTTTAGGGAAATCACGGAAAACCTAAATCAGGATGTCCGAACGCGGAATTGAAACGTCGTCCTCCCGAATGTGAGTAAAATGTATAACTTAATTTCATAGGGTCTTTTTGTTTTTTCAGTTTTCCTCCTGTAACAGCGCTTACCTTATTTAATAAGCTTCTAGTAAGTTAGGCCAGGAGCGGTGGTGTAATAATGAGTTAGGGAAGTAAGGAATGGAATTATCACAGTGGGTTTGCAGTTTGTAAAGCAACTGGTGGGCCACAACTTATTGATAAGATCGGGGGGAAATTTTGGTTTGCTTGCGAAGATTTATTTGTAAATCTTTATCCGTAGTTATTCTCAAATATTGATCAGCTGTATTAGGATTCTGAACAGGATGGATGTACCTTCGGAAATTGAAAAAACAATGAAAACGTTGATCAAAGCGACATTTCGCTCAAAGTATATGTGCTACCAAAATAAAGGTTCGGGGTTCAGTCCTCATTGGTGCAATTTTTTCTCCCAAATTTGCCTTGTTTCACACTTGTTAATTACATGGCTGTCACATTAATGTTTCTATTTGTCAAAAGACTGAAGTACATATGCTGCCATTCCAAAGGTTCAGGGTTCAGTACTGATTGATGCGATTTTTTCTCTCAAATTTGCATTGTTTCACACTTATTAATTACATGGCTGTCACATTAATGTGACTACTTGTCAAAAGCCTCAAGTACATACGGTACCAAACCAAGGGTTCGGGGTTCAGACCTCATTGATACGATTTTTTCTCTCAAATTTGCCTTGTTTCATACTTGTTAATTACATGGCTGTCACATTAGTGTGACTACATGTCAAAAGACTGAAGTACATAGGCTGCCAACCCAGAGTATCGCGGTTCAGTCGCCATTGATGCAATTTTTCCTCTCAAATTGGCCTTGTTTCATACTTGTTAATTACATGGCTGTCACATTAAAGTGACTACTTCTCAAAAGACTGAAGTACATACGCTGCCAATCCAAAGGTTCAGGGTTCAGTCATCATTGATGCACATTTTTCTCTCAAATTTGCCTTGTTTCACACTTCTACATTACATGGCTGTCACAATAATGTGACAACTTGTCAAAAGCCTTATGTACATTCGGTACCAAACCAAAAGTTCGGGGTTCAGACCTCATTGATGCGATTTTTTCTCTCAAATTTGCCTACTTTCACACTTGTTAATTACATGGCTGTCACATTAATGTGACTACTTTTCAAAAGACTGAAGTACATATGCTGCCAATCCAGAGGTTGGGGGTTCAGACCTCATTGATGCGACTTTTTCTCTCAAATTTGCTTTGTTTCACACTTGTTAATTACATGGCTGTCACATTAATGTGACTACTTGCCTAAGGACTGAAATACGTATGCTACCAAACCAAAGGTTCAGGATTCTGTCCTCATTGATGAGATTTTTTCTCTCAAATTAGTCTTGTTTCATACTTGTTAAGTACATGGCTGTGGCATTAACGTGGCTACTTGTCGAAAGACTGAAGTACATACGGTGCCAATCCAAAAGTACAGGATTCAGTCCTGATTGATGCGATTTTTTCTCTCAAATTTGCCTTGTTTCACACATGTTAATTACATGTCTGTCACATTAATGTGTCAATTTGTCAAGAGCCTCAAATACATATACTACCAAACCAAAGGTTCGCGGTTCGATTCTGATTGATGCGATTTTTTCTCTCAAACTTGCCTTGTTTCACACTTGTTAATTACATGGCTGTCACATTAATGTGACTACTTGTCAAAAGCTTCAAGTACGTACGCTACCAAACCAAAGGTTCGGGGTTCACTCCTCACTGTTGTGATTTTTTCTCTCCAATTTGCCTTGTTTCACACTGGTTAATTACATGGCTGTCACATTATTGTGTCTATTTGTCAAGAGCCTCAAATACATATTCTACCAAACCAAAGGTACGCGGTTCGGTTCTGATTGATGCGATTTTTTCTCTCATATTTGCCTTGTTTCACACTTATTAATTACATGGCTGTCACGTTAATGTGACTACCTGTCAAAAAGACTGAAGTACATATGCTGCCAATCCAAAGGCTCGGAGGTGAGTCCTCATTGATGCGATTTTTTCTCTCAAATTTGCCTTGTTTCACACTTGTTAATTACATGGCTGTCACATTAATGTGACTACTTGTCAAAAGCCTCAATTGAGTACGCTACCAAACCAAAGGTTCGGGGTCCAGTCCTCACTGATGCGATTTTTTCTCTCAAATTAGCTTTGTTTCACACTTGTTAATTACATGGCTGTCACATTAATGGGTCTACTTGTTAATAGCCTCATGTACATACTCTACCAAACCAAACGTTCCGGTTTGGTCCTGATTAATGCGATTTTTTCCCTCAATTTTGCCTTCTTTCACACATGTTAATTACATGGCTGTCACATTAATGTGACTACCTGTCAAAAAGACTGAAGTACATATGCTGCCAATCCAAAGGCTCGGGTTCAGTCCTCATTGATGCGATTTTTTCTCTCAACTTTACCTTGTTTCACAATTGTTAATTACATGGCTGTCACATTAATGTGACTCCTTGTCAAAAGACTGAAGTACATATTCTGCCATTCCAAAGGTTCGGGCTTCAGTTCTGATAGATGCGATTATTTCTCTCAACTTTGCCTTGTTTCACACTTTTTTGTTAAATGGCTGTCACATTAATCTGACTACTTATCAAAAGACTGAATTACATATGCTGCCAAACCAAAGCTTCGGGGTTCAGTCCTCATTGATGCGATTTTTTCTCTCAAATTTGCCTTGTTTCACACTTGTTAATTACATGGCTGTCACATTAATGTGACTACTTGGCAAAAGCTTCAAGTACATACACTACCAAACCAAGGCTTCACGGTTCAATCCTCATTGATTGCGATATTTTCTCTCAAATTTGCGTTGTTTCACACTTGTTAATTAGATGGTTGCCACATTAATGTGACTACTTGGCAAAAGACTGAAGGACATAAGCTGCCAAACTATAGGTTCGGGGTTCAGTCCCCATTCATGCAATTTTTCTCTCAAATTTGCCTTGTTTCACACTTCTTAATTACATAGCTGTCACATTAATGTGACTACTAGTAAAAAGACAGAAGTACATACGCTGCCAATCCATAGGTTCGGGGTTCACTCCTGATTGATGCGATTTTTTCTCTCAATTTTCCCTTGTTTCACACTTGTTAATGACATGGCTGTCACATTAATGTGACTACTTGTCAAAAGCCTCAAGTACACATCCTACCAAAAAAAGGTTCGGGGTTCAGTAGTCATTGATGCGATTTTTTCTCTCAAATTTGCCTTGTTTCACACTTATTAATTACATGGCTGTCACATTAACGTGACTACCAAAACAAATGTTTGGTGTTCAGTCCTCATAATGCAATTTTTTCTCTCAAATTTGCGTTGTTTCACACATGTTAACTACATGGCTGTCACATTAATGTGACTACTTGTGAAAAGAATCAAGTACATACGCTACCAAACCATAGGTTCGTGGTTCAGTTCTCATTGATGCGATTTTTTCTCTCAAATTTGCCTTGTTTCACACTTTTTAATTAAATGGCTGTCCCATTAATCTGACTGCTTGTCAAAAGACTGAATTTCATAAGCTGCCAATCCAAAGGTTCGGGGTTCAGTCCTCAATGTTGCGATTTTTCTCTCAAATTTGCCTTGTTTCACACTTGTGAATTACATGGCTGTCACATTAATGTGACTAATTGTCAAAAGTCAGAAGTACATATGCTGCCAAGCAAAGGTTCGGGGTTCAGTCCTGATTGATGCAATTTTTTCTCTCAAATTCGCCTTGTTTCACACTTGTTAATTACATGGCTGCCACATTAATGTGACTACTTGTCAAAAGACTGAAGTAAATAAGTTGCCAAACCATAGGTTCGGTGTTCAGTCCTTATCCATGCGATTTTTCTCTCAAATTTGCCTTGCGTCGCACTTGTTAATTACATGGCTGTGACATTAATGTGACTACTAGTAAAAAGACAGAAGTACATACGCTGCCAATCCAAAGGTTCTGGGTTCAGTCCTCATTGATGCGATTTTTTCTCTCAAATTTGCCTAGTTTCACACTTGTTTATAACGTGGCTGTCACATTAATGTGAATACTTGTGAAACCCTCAAGTACGTTTGCTACCAAAAAAAGGTTCGGGGATCAGTACTCATTGATGCGATTTTTTCTCTCAAATTTGCCTTGTTTCGCACTTGTTAATTACATGGATGTCACATTAATGTGACTACTTGTCAAAAGCCTCAAGTACGTATGCTACCAAACCAAAGGTTCGGGGCTCAGTCCACACTGATGCGATTTTTTTCACTAATTTTCCTTGTTTTACACTTGTTTATTACATGGTTGTCCATTAATGGGACTACTTGTCAAAAGCCTCAAGAACATACACTACCAAACCAAAAGTTTGGGTTTCAGTCCTCATTGATGCGATTTTTTCTCTCAAATTTGTCTTGTTTCACACTTGTTAATAACATGGCTGACACATCAATGTGACTACTGGTCAAAAGACTGAAGTACATTTGCTACCAAAGCAAAGGTTCGGGGTTCAGTCATCATTGATTGTTTTTTTCTCTCAAATTTGCCTTGTTTCACACTTGTTAATTATGTGGCTGACAGATTAATGTGACTACTTGCCAAAAGAATTAAGTACATACGCTACCAAACCAAAGGTTCGGGGTTCAGTCCTCATTGATGCGATTTTCTCTCTCTAATTTGCGTTGTGTCACACTTGTTAACTACATGGCTGTCACATTTATGTGACTACTTGTCAAGAGCCTCAAGTACATATCCTACCAACCCACGTTAGGAGTTCAGTCCTCATTGATGCGATTCTTTGTCTCAAATTTGCATTGTTTCGCACATGTTAATTACATGGCTGTCACATTAATGTGACTACTTGTCAAAAGAATCAAGTACATGCGCTACCAAACGAAAGGTTCGCGGTTCAGTCCTTATTCATGTGATTTTTTCTCTCAAATTTGCCATGTTTCACAATTGTTAATTTAATGGCTGTCACATTAATGTGGCCACTTGTCAAAACACTTAAGCACATGTGCTACCAAACCAAAGGTTTGGGGTTCAGTCCTCATTGATGCAATTGTTTCTCTCAAATTTGCCTTTTTTCACACATGTTAATTATATGGCTAACACATTAATTCGACTACTTGTCAAATGAACCCAAGTGCATATGTTACCAAACCCAAGATTGGGGCACTGTCCTCACTGATGCGATTTTTTCTCACAAATTTGCCCTGTTTCACACTTGTCAATTACATGGCTGTCACATTAATGTGACGACTTGTCGAAAGACTGAAGTACATATGCTGCCAATCCAAATGTTCGGGGTTCAGTCCACATTGATGCGATTTTTCTCTCTAATTTGCCCTGTTTCACACTTGTTAATAACAAGGCTGTCACATTAATGTGACTACTTCTCAAAAGACTGAAGTACATACGCTGCCTATCTAAAGGTTCGGGGTTCAGTCCTGACTGATGCAATTTTTTCTCTCCCATTTGCCTTGTTTCACACTTGTTAATTACGAGGCTGTCACATTAATGTGACTACTTGTCAAAAGCCTCAAATTCATACACTACCAAACCAAAGGTTCGGGGTTCAGTCCTCACTGATGTGATATTTTCTCTCAAATTTGCCTTGTTTCACACTTGTTAATTACATGACTGTCACATTAATGTACCTACTTGTCAAAAGACTGAAGTACATATGCTACCAAAGTGAAAGTTCGGTGTTCAGTCCTCATTGATGCGATTTTTTCTCTCAAATTTGCCTTGTTTCACACTTGTTAATTACATGGCTGTCACATTAATGTGACTACTTGTCAAAAGCCTCAAGTACATAAGCTACCAAAGCAAAGGTTCTGGGTTCAGTCCTCATTGATGCTATGTTTTCTCTAAAATGGTTCTTGTTTTACACTAGTTAATTACATGGCTGTCACATTAATGTGACCACTTGTCAAAAGACTGAAGTAAATATGCTACCAAACCAAAGGTTCGGGGTTCAGTCCTCATTGATACGATTTTCTCTCTTTAATTTGCCTTGTTACACACTTGTTAATTACATGGCTGTCACATTAATGTGACTACTTGTCAAAAGCCTCCAGTACACACGCTATCAAACCAAGGGTTGAGGGTTCAGTCCTCATTGATGCGATTTTTTCTCCCAAATTTGCCTTGTTTCACACTTGTTAATTACGTGGCTGCCACATTAATCTGACTACTTGTCAAAAGACTGAAATTCATAAGCTGCCAATCCAAAGATTCGGGGTTCAGTCGACATTGATGCGATTTTTCTCTCAAATTTGCCTTGTTTCACACTTGTTAATTACAAGGCTGTCACATTAATGTGACTACTTGTCAAAAGACAGAAGTACGTACGCTGCCAATTCAAAGGTTCGGGGTTCAGTTCAGACTGATGCAATTTTTTCTCTCAAATTTGCCTTGTATCACACTTGCTAATTACATGGCTGTCACATTAATGTGACTACTTGTCAAAAGCGTCAAGTACATAAGCTACCAAAGCAAAGGTTCTGTGTTCAGTCCTCATGGATGCTATGATTTCTCTGAAATGGGGCTTGATTCACACTTTTTAATTACGTGGCTGTCTTATTAATGTGACCACTTGTCAAAAGACTGAAGTACGTATGCTGCCAATCCAAAGGTTTGGGGTTCAGTCCTCATTGATGCAATTTTTTCTCTCAAATTTGCCTTTTTTCTCACTTGTTAATTACATGGCCCTCTCCATGAACCATGGACCTTGCCGTTGGTAGGGAGGCTTGCGTGCCTCAGCGATACAGATAGCCGTACTGTAGGTACAACCACAACGGGGGGTATCTGTTGAGAGGTCAGACAAACGTGTGGTTCCTGAAGAGGGGCAGCAGGCTTTTCAGCAGTTGCAAGGGCAACAGTCTGGATGATTGACTGATCTGGCCTTGTAACAATAACCAAAACGGCCTTGCTGTGATGGCACTGCGAACGGCTGAAAGCAAGGGGAAACTACGGACGTAATTTTTCCCGAGGGCATGCAGCTTTACTGTATGATTAAATGATGATGGCGTCCTCTTGGGTAAAATATTCCGGAGGTAAAATAGTCCCCCATTCGGATCTCCGGGCGGGAACTACTCAAGAGGATGTCGTTATCAGGAGAAAGAAAACTGACGTTCTACGGATCGGAGCGTGGAATGTCAGATCCCTTAACCGGGCAGGTAGGTTAGAAAATTTAAAAAGGGAAATGGATAGGTTGAAGTTAGATATAGTGGGAATTAGTGAAGTTCGGTGGCAGGAGGAACAAGACTTCTGGTCAGGTGACTACAGGGTTATAAACACAAAGTCAAATAGGGGTAATGCAGGAGTAGGTTTAATAATGAATAGGAAAATAGGAATGCGGGTAAGCTACTACAAACAGCATAGTGAACGCATTATTGTGGCCAAGATAGATACGAAGCCCACACCTACTACAGTAGTACAAGTTTATATGCCAACTAGCTCTGCAGATGACGAAGAAATTGAAGAAATGTATGACGAAATAAAAGAAATTATTCAGATAGTGAAGGGAGACGAAAATTTAATAGTCATGGGTGACTGGAATTCGAGTGTAGGAAAAGGGAGAGAAGGAAACGTAGTAGGTGAATATGGATTGGGGCTAAGAAATGAAAGAGGAAGCCGCCTGATAGAATTTTGCACAGAGCACAACTTAATCATAGCTAACACTTGGTTTAAGAATCATGATAGAAGGTTGTATACATGGAAGAACCCTGGAGATACTAAAAGGTATCAGATAGATTATATAATGGTAAGACAGAGATTTAGGAACCAGGTTTTAAATTGTAAGACATTTCCAGGGGCAGATGTGGACTCTGACCACAATCTATTGGTTATGAGCTGTAGATTGAAACTGAAGAAACTGCAAAAAGGTGGGAATTTAAGGAGATGGGACCTGGATAAACTGAAAGAACCAGAGGTTGTACACAGTTTCAGGGAGAGCATAAGGGAACAATTGAAAGGAATGGGGGAAAGAAATACAGTAGAAGAAGAATGGGTAGCTCTGAGGGATGAAGTAGTGAAGGCAGCAGACGATCAAGTAGGTAAAAAGAAGAGGGTTAGTAGAAATCCTTGGGTAACAGAAGAAATATTGAATTTAATTGATGAAAGGGGAAAATATAAAAATGCAGTAAATGAAGCAGGCAAAAAGGAATACAAACGTCTCAAAAATGAGATCGACAGGAAGTGCAAAATGGCTAAGCAGGGATGGCTAGAGGACAAATGTAAGGATGTAGAGGCTTATCTCACTAGGGGTAAGATAGATACTGCCTACAGGAAAATTAAAGAGACCCTTGGAGATAAGAGAACCACATGTAGGAACATCAAGAACTCAGATGGAAACCCAGTTCTAAGCAAAGAAGGGAAAGCAGATAGGTGGAAGGAGTATATAGAGGGTCTATACAAGGGCAATGCACTTGAGGACAATATTATGGAAATGGAAGAGGATGTAGATGAAGATGAAATGGGAGATACGATACTGCGTGAAGAGTTTGACAGAGCATTGAAGGACCTGAGTCGAAACAAGGCCCCCGGAGTAGACAACATTCCATTGGAACTACTGACGGCCTTGGGAGAGCCAGTCCTGACAAAACTCTACCATCTGGTGAGCAAGATGTATGAAACAGGCGAAATACCCTCAGACTTCAAGAAGAATATAATAATTCCAATCCCAAAGAAGGCAGGTGTTGACAGATGTGAAAATTACCGAACAATCAGTTTAATAAGCCACAACTGCAAAGTACTAACACGAATTCTGTACAGACGAATGGAAAAACTAGTAGAAGCCGACCTCGGGGAAGATCAGTTTGGATTCCGTAGAAATACTGGAACACGTGAGGCAATACTGACCTTAGGACTTATCTTAGAAGAAAGATTAAGGAAAGGCAAACCTACGTTTCTAGCATTTGTAGACTTAGAGAAAGCTTTTGACAATGTTGACTCGAATAATCTCTTTCAAATTCTAAAGGTGGCAGGGGTAAAATACAGGGAGCGAAAGGCTATTTACAACTTGTACAGAAACCAGGTGGCAGTTATAAGAGTTGAGGGACATGAAAGGGAAGCAGTGGTTGGGAAGGGAGTAAGACAGGGTTGTAGCCTCTCCCAGATGTTATTCAATCTCTATATTGAGCAAGCAGTAAAGGAAACAAAAGAAAAATTTGGAGTAGGTATTAAAATCCATGGAGAAGAAATAAAAACTTTGAGGTTCGCTGATGACATTGTAATTCTGTCAGAGACAGCAAAGGACTTGGAAGAGCAGTTGAACGGAATGGATGGTGTCTTGAAGGGAGGATATAAGATGAACATCAACAAAAGCAAAACGAGGATAATGGAATGTAGTCGAGTTAAGTCGGGTGATGCTGAGGGTATTAGATTAGGAAATGAGACACTTAAAGTAGTAAAGGAGTTTTGGTATTTGGGGAGCAAAATAACTGATGATGGACGAAGTAGAGAGGATATAAAATGTAGACTGGCAATGGCAAGGAAAGCGTTTCTGATGAAGAGAAATTTGTTAACATCGAGAATAGATTTAAGTGTCAGGAAGTTATTTCTGAAAGTATTTGTATGGAGTGTAGCCATGTATGGAAGTGGAACATGGACGGTAAATAGTTTGGACAAGAAGAGAATAGAAGCTTTTGAAATGTGGTGCTACAGAAGAATGCTGAAGGTTAGATGGGTAGATCACATACCTATTGAGAAAGTATTGAATAGGATTGGGGAGAAGAGAAGTTTGTGACACAACTTGACCAGAAGAAGGGATCGGTTGGTAGGACATGTTCTGAGGCATCAAGGGATCACCAATTTAGTATTGGAGGGCAGCGTGGAGGGTAAAAATTGTAGGGGGAGACCAAGAGATGAATACACTAAGCAGATTCAGAAGGATGTAGGTTGCGGTAGGTACTGGGAGATGAAGAAGCTTGCACAGGATAGAGTAGCATGGAGAGCTGCATCAAACCAGTCTCAGGACTGAAGACCACAACAACAACAACACAATTACATGGCAGTCCCATTAATGTGACTACTTGTCAAAAGCCTCAAGTACGTACGCTACCAAACCAAAGGTACGGGGTTCAGTCCTCATTGATGCGATTTTTCTCTCAAATTTGCCTAGTTTCACAGTTGTTAATTACATGGCTGCCACATTAATGTGACTAATTGTCAAAGACTGAAGTACATATGCTACCAAACCAAAGGTTCGAGGTTCAGTCCTCATTGATGCGACGTTTTTTTCTCAAATATGCCCTGTTTCACACATGCTAATTACATGGCTGCCACATTAATGTGACTACTTGTCAAAGACTGAAGTACATATGCTAACAAACCAAGGGTTCGGGGTTCAGTCCTCATTAATGCGATTTTTTCTCTCAAATTTTGCCTTGTTTCACACTTGTTAATTACATGGTTGTCACATTAACGTGACTACTTGTGAAAAGACAGAAGTACATACGCTGCCAATCCAAGGGTCAGGGTTCAGTCCTGATTGATGCAATATTTTCTCTCAAATTCGCCTTGTTTCACGCTTGTTAATTACATGGCTGTCACATTAACGTGTTTACTTGTCAAAAGCCTCTGGTACATACATTACCAAACCAAAGGTTCAGGGTACAGTCGTCATTGATGCGATATTTTCTCCCAAATTTGTCTTGTATCACACTTGTTAATTACATGGCTGTCACATTAATGTGCCTACTTGTCAAAAGACTGAAGTACATTTGCTACCAAAGCGAAGGTTCGGGGCCCAGTCCTCACTGATGCGATTTTTTCTCTCAAATTCGACTTGTTTCACACTTGTTAATTACATTGCTGTGACATTAATGTGACTACTTGTCAAAGCCTCAAGTAAGTACGCTACCAGACCGAAGGTTTTCGGTTCAGTCCTCACTGATGCGATATTTTCTCTCAAATTTGCCTTGTTTCACACTTGTTAATTACATGGCTGTCACATTAATGTGACTACTTGTCAAACGCCTCCAGTACACACGCTATCAAACCAAGGGTTCGGGGTTCAGTCCTCATTAATGCGATATTTTCTCTCAAATTTGCCGTGTTTCACACTTGTTAATTACATGGCTACCACATTAATGTGACTACTTGACAGAAGACTGAAATACACATGATGCCAATCCAAAGGTTCGTGGTTCAGTCCACATTGATGCGATTTTCTCTCTCAAATTTGCCTTGTTTCATACTTGTTAATTACAAGGCTGTCACATTAATGTGACTACTTGTCAAAAGACAAAAGTACATACGCTACCAATCCAAAGGTTCGGGGATCAGTCCAGATTGATGCAATTTTTTCTTTCAAATTTGCCTTGTTTCACACTTGTTAATTACATGGCTGTCACATTAATGTGACTACTTGTCAAACGCCTCCAGTACACACGCTATCAAACCAAGGGTTCGGGGTTCAATCCTCATTAATGCGATATTTTCTCTCAAATTTTCCTTGTTTCACACTTGTTAATTACATGGCTACCACATTAATGTGACTACTTGACAAAAGACTGAAATACATATGCTGCCAATCCAAAGGTTCGGGGTTCAGTCCTCATTGATGCGATTTTCTCTCTCAAATTTGCCTTGTTTCATACTTGTTAATTACAAGGCTGTCACATTAATGTGACTACTTGTCAAAAGACAGAAGTACATACGCTACCAATCCAAAGGTTCGGGGATCAGTCCAGATTGATGCAATTTTTTCTTTCAAATTTGCCTTGTTTCACACTTGTTAATTACATGGCTGTCACATTAATGTGACTACTTGCCAAAGCTTCAAGTACGTATGCAACCAAACCAAAGGTTCGGGGTTCAGACCTCACCGATGCGATTTCTCTCTCAAATTTGCCTTGTTTCACACTTGCTAATTCATGGCTGTCACATTAATGTGACTACTTGTCAAAAGCCTCAAGTACACACACTACCAAACTAAAGGTTCGGGGTTCAGTCCTCATTGATGCGATATTTTCTCTCGAATTTGTCTTGTGTCACACTTGTTAATTACATGGCTGTCACATTAATGTCCCTACTTGTCAAAAGACTGATGTACATTTGCTACCAAAGCCAAGGTTCGGGGTTCAGTTCTCATTGATGCTAGTTTTTCTCTCAAATTTGCCTTGTTTCACACTTGTTAATTACATGGCTGTCACATTAATGTGACTAGTTGCCAAAGCCTCAAGTACGTACGCTACCAAACCAAAAGTTCATGTTTCAGTCCTCACTGATGCGATTTTTTCTCTCAAATTTGCTTTGTTTCACACTTGTTAATTACATGGCTGTAACATTCATGTAACTACTTGTCAATGCCTCAAGTACGTACGCTACCAAACCAAAGGTTCGGGGTTCAGTCTTCATTGATGCGATTTTTTCTCTCAAATTTGCTTTGTTTCACACCTGTTAATTACATGGCTGTCACATTAACGTGTTTACTTGTCAAAAGCCTCTGGTACATACATTACCAAACCAAAGGTTCAGGGTACAGTCGTCATTGATGCGATATTTTCTCCCAAATTTGTCTTGTATCACACTTGTTAATTACATGGCTGTCACATTAATGTGCCTACTTGTCAAAAGACTGAAGTACATTTGCTACCAAAGCGAAGGTTCGGGGCCCAGTCCTCACTGATGCGATTTTTTCTCTCAAATTCGACTTGTTTCACACTTGTTAATTACATTGCTGTGACATTAATGTGACTACTTGTCAAAGCCTCAAGTAAGTACGCTACCAGACCGAAGGTTTTCGGTTCAGTCCTCACTGATGCGATATTTTCTCTCAAATTTGCCTTGTTTCACACTTGTTAATTACATGGCTGTCACATTAATGTGACTACTTGTCAAACGCCTCCAGTACACACGCTATCAAACCAAGGGTTCGGGGTTCAGTCCTCATTAATGCGATATTTTCTCTCAAATTTGCCGTGTTTCACACTTGTTAATTACATGGCTACCACATTAATGTGACTACTTGACAGAAGACTGAAATACACATGATGCCAATCCAAAGGTTCGTGGTTCAGTCCACATTGATGCGATTTTCTCTCTCAAATTTGCCTTGTTTCATACTTGTTAATTACAAGGCTGTCACATTAATGTGACTACTTGTCAAAAGACAAAAGTACATACGCTACCAATCCAAAGGTTCGGGGATCAGTCCAGATTGATGCAATTTTTTCTTTCAAATTTGCCTTGTTTCACACTTGTTAATTACATGGCTGTCACATTAATGTGACTACTTGTCAAACGCCTCCAGTACACACACTATCAAACCAAGGGTTCGGGGTTCAATCCTCATTAATGCGATATTTTCTCTCAAATTTGCCTTGTTTCACACTTGTTAATTACATGGCTACCACATTAATGTGACTACTTGACAAAAGACTGAAATACATATGCTGCCAATCCAAAGGTTCGGGGTTCAGTCCTCATTGATGCGATTTTCTCTCTCAAATTTGCCTTGTTTCATACTTGTTAATTACAAGGCTGTCACATTAATGTGACTACTTGTCAAAAGACAGAAGTACATACGCTACCAATCCAAAGGTTCGGGGATCAGTCCAGATTGATGCAATTTTTTCTTTCAAATTTGTCTTGTTTCACACTTGTTAATTACATGGCTGTCACATTAATGTGACTACTTGCCAAAGCTTCAAGTACGTATGCAACCAAACCAAAGGTTCGGGGTTCAGACCTCACCGATGTGATTTCTCTCTCAAATTTGCCTTGTTTCACACTTGCTAAGTCATGGCTGTCACATTAATGTGACTACTTGTCAAAAGCCTCAAGTACACACACTACCAAACTAAAGGTTCGGGGTTCAGTCCTCATTGATGCGATATTTTCTCTCGAATTTGTCTTGTGTCACACTTGTTAATTACATGGCTGTCACATTAATGTCCCTACTTGTCAAAAGACTGATGTACATTTGCTACCAAAGCCAAGGTTCGGGGTTCAGTTCTCATTGATGCTATTTTTCCTCTCAAATTTGCCTTGTTTCACACTTGTTAATTACATGGCTGTCACATTAATGTGACTAGTTGCCAAAGCCTCAAGTACGTACGCTACCAAACCATAAGTTCATGTTTCAGTCCTCACTGATGCGATTTTTTCTCTCAAATTTGCTTTGTTTCACACTTGTTAATTACATGGCTGTAACATTCATGTAACTACTTGTCAATGCCTCAAGTACGTACGCTACCAAACCAAAGGTTCGGGGTTCAGTCTTCATTGATGCGATTTTTTCTCTCAAATTTGCTTTGTTTCACACCTGTTAATTACATGGCTGTCACATTAATGTGACTACTTGTCAAAAGCCTCCTGTACACACGCTATCAAACCAAGGGTTCGGGGTTCAGTCCTCATTGATGCGATTTTTTCTCTCAAATTTGCCTTTTTTCACACTTGTTAATTACATGGCTACCACATTAATGTGACTACTTGTCAAAAGACAGAAATACATATGCTGCCAATCCAAAGGTTCAGGTTTCAGTCGTCATTTATGCGATTTTTTGTCTCAAATTTGCGTTGTTTCACACTTGTTAATTACATGGCTGCCACATTAATGTGACTATTTGTCAAAAGACTGAAATACATAAGCTGCCAATCCAAAGATTCGGCGTTCAGTCCACATTGATGCGATTTTTCTCTCAAATATGCCTTGTTTCACACTTGTTAACTACAAGTCTGTCACATTAATGTGACTACTTGTCAAAAGCCTCAAGTACGTACGCTAGCAAACGAAAGGTTCGTTGTTCAGTCCTCATTGATGCGATTTTTTGTCTCAAATTTGCCTTGTTTCACACTTCTTAATTACATGGCTGTAACATTAATGTGACTACTTGTCAAAAGCCTCAAGTACATAAGTTACCAACACAAAGGTTCTGGGTTCAGTCCTAATTGATGCTATGTTTTCTTTGAAATGGGTCTTGTTTCACACTTTTTAATTACATGGCTGTCACATTAATGTGACCACTTGTCAAAAGACTGAAGTACATATGTTGCCAATCCACAGGTTCGGGGTTCAGTCCTCATTGATGCGATTTTTTGTCTCAAATTTGCCTTGTTTCGCACTTGTTAATTACATGGCTGTCACATTAATGTGACTACTTGTCAAAAGACAGAAGTACATACGCTGTCAATCCAAGGGTCGGGGTTATTTCCTGACTGATGCAATTTTTTCTCTCAAATTTGCCTTGTTTAACACTTATTAATTACATGGCTATCACATTAATGTGACTACTTGTCAAAAGCCTCAAGTACATACATTACCAAACCAAAGGTTCAGGGGCAGTCGTCATTGATGCGATATTTTCTCTCAAGTTGGTCTTGTGTCACAATTCTTAATTACATGACTGTCACATTAATGTGCCTACATGTCAAAAGACTGGAGTACATATGCTGCCAAACCAAAAGTTTGGGGTTCAGTTATTATTTATGCAATTTTTTCACTCAAATTTGACTTGTTTCACACGTGTTAATTACATGGCTGTCACATTAATGTGACTAGTTCTCAAAAGACTGAATTACATATGCTACCAAACCAAAGGATCGGGCTTCCGTCCTCATTCATGCAATTTATACTCTCAAATTGGCCTTGGTTCACACTTGTTATTTACATGGCTGTCACATGGATGTGACTACTTGTGAAAAGACTAAAGTACATACGCTGCCAACCCAAAGGTCCAGGGTTCAGTCCTGATTGATGCGATTTTTTCTCTCAAAAAATGACTTGATTCACACTTGTTAATTACATGGCTGTCACATTAATGTGACTACTTGTCAAAAGACTGAAGTACATATGCTGCCATTCCAAAGGGTTGGGGTTCAGTTCTGGTTCATGCCATTTTTTCTCTCAAATTTGGCTTGTTTCACACTTGTTTATTAAATGGCTGTCACATTAATGGGACGACTTGTAAAAAGACTGAATTACACACGCTGCCAATCGAAAGGTTCGGGGTTCGGTCCTCATTGATGCAATTTTTTCTCTCAAATTTGCCTTGTCTCACACTTGTTAATTACATGGCTGTCACATTAATGTGACTACTTGTCAAAAGCCTCAAGTACATACGCTTCCAAACCAAAAGTACAGATTTCAGTCGTCATTGATGCGATTTTTCTCTTAAATTTGCCTTGTTTCACACTTGTTAATTACATGGCTGTAACGTTAATGTGACTACTTGTCAAAAGACAGAAGTACATAAGATGCCAATCCAAAAGTTCAGGGTTCAGTCCAGATTGATGCGATTTCATCTGTCAAATTTGCCTTGTTTCACACTTGTTAATTACATGGATGTCACATTGTGCTTACCAAAGTAAGAAAATGTATCGTGCTCCGCAAGCTCCTCCCTCCACTGTGGTGCAACAGATGTCTTTTTCTCCAAAAATGTACTCAATGGGACCGTAGTGTTGCAACCACACACAAGTTGACCTGCTGTGAGGAAAATACGAGTTAGTACATTTCAAACATGAAATAGGTCATTTTAAAGTCAACATAAAAAACCAAAATTCCAAAAGTATAAACCACAAAAAAATGCTTACCAATGGAAGAAAATGTGTCGTGCTTCTCTCCCTCCTCCCGCCCTGTGGTGCAACAGATGTCCCTTTCTCCAAAAATGTACTCAATGGGACCGTAGTGTTGCAACCACACACAAGTTGACCTGCTGTGAGGAAAAAACGAGTTAGTACATATCAAACATGAAATAGGTCATTTTAAAGTCAACATAAAAAACCACAATTCCAAAAGTATAAACCACAAAAAAATGCTTACCAATGGAAGAAAATGTGTCGTGCTTCTCTCCCTCCTCCCGCCCTGTGGTGCAACAGATGTCCCTTTCTCCAAAAATGTACTCAATGGGACCGTAGTGTAGCAACCACACACAAGTTGACCTGCTGTGAGAAAAATACGAGTTAGTACATTTCAAACATGATATAGGTCATTTTAAAGTCAACATAAAAAACCAAAATTCCAAAAGTATAAACCACAAAAAAATGCTTACCAATGGAAGAAAATGTGTCGTGCTTCTCTCCCTCCTCCCGCCCTGTGGTGCAACAGATGTCCCTTTCTCCAAAAATGTACTCAATGGGACCGTAGTGTTGCAACCACACACAAGTTGACCTGCTGTGAGGAAAAAACGAGTTAGTACATTTCAAACATGAAATAGGTCATTTTAAAACCAACATAAAAACCAAAATTCCAAAAGTATAAACCACAAAAAAATGCTTACCAATGGAAGAAAATGTGTCGTGCTTCTCTCCCTCCTCCCGCCCTGTGGTGCAACAGATGTCCCTTTCTCCAAAAATGTACTCAATGGGACCGTAGTGTTGCAACCACACACAAGTTGACCTGCTGTGAGGAAAAAACGAGTTAGTACATATCAAACATGAAATAGGTCATTTTAAAGTCAACATAAAAAACCACAATTCCAAAAGTATAAACCACAAAAAAATGCTTACCAATGGAAGAAAATGTGTCGTGCTTCTCTCCCTCCTCCCGCCCTGTGGTGCAACAGATGTCCCTTTCTCCAAAAATGTACTCAATGGGACCGTAGTGTAGCAACCACACACAAGTTGACCTGCTGTGAGAAAAATACGAGTTAGTACATTTCAAACATGATATAGGTCATTTTAAAGTCAACATAAAAAACCAAAATTCCAAAAGTATAAACCACAAAAAAATGCTTACCAATGGAAGAAAATGTGTCGTGCTTCTCTCCCTCCTCCTGCCCTGTGGTGCAACAGATGTCCCTTTCTCCAAAAATGTACTCAATGGGACCGTAGTGTTGCAACCACACACAAGTTGACCTGCTGTGAGGAAAAAACGAGTTAGTACATTTCAAACATGAAATAGGTCATTTTAAAACCAACATAAAAAACCAAAATTCCAAAAGTATAAACCACAAAAAAATGCTTACCAATGGAAGAAAATGTGTCGTGCTTCTCTCCCTCCTCCCGCCCTGTGGTGCAACAGATGTCCCTTTCTCCAAAAATGTACTCAATGGGACCGTAGTGTTGCAACCACACACAAGTTGACCTGCTGTGAGGAAAAAACGAGTTAGTACATTTCAAACATGAAATAGGTCATTTAAAAGTCAACATAAAAAACCAAAATTCCAAAAGTATAAACCACAAAAAAATGCTTACCAATGGAAGAAAATGTGTCGTGCTTCTCTCCCTCCTCCCGCCCTGTGGTGCAACAGATGTCCCTTTCTCCAAAAATGTACTCAATGGGACCGTAGTGTTGCAACCACACACAAGTTGACCTGCTGTGAGGAAAAAACGAGTTAGTACATTTCAAACATGAAATAGGTCATTTTAAAACCAACATAAAAAACCAAAATTCCAAAAGTATAAACCACAAAAAAATGCTTACCAATGGAAGAAAATGTGTCGTGCTTCTCTCCCTCCTCCCGCCCTGTGGTGCAACAGATGTCCCTTTCTCCAAAAATGTACTCAATGGGACCGTAGTGTTGCAACCACACACAAGTTGACCTGCTGTGAGGAAAAAACGAGTTAGTACATTTCAAACATGAAATAGGTCATTTTAAAGTCAACATAAAAAACCAAAATTCCAAAAGTATAAACCACAAAAAAATGCTTACCAATGAAACAAAACGTGTCCTGCTCCTCACCCACCTCCCTCCCTGTGGTGCAACAGATTTCCCTTTCACCAAAAATGTACTCAATGGGACCGTAGTGTTGCAACCACACACAAGTTGACCTGCTGTGAGGAAAAAACGAGTTAGTACATTTCAAACATGAAATAGGTCATTTTAAAACCAACATAAAAAACCAAAATTCCAAAAGTATAAACCACAAAAAAATGCTTACCAATGGAAGAAAATGTGTCGTGCTTCTCTCCCTCCTCCCGCCCTGTGGTGCAACAGATGTCCCTTTCTCTAAAAATGTACTCAATGGGACCGTAGTGTTGCAACCACACACAAGTTGACCTGCTGTGAGGAAAATACGAGTTAGTACATTTCAAACATGAAATAGGTCATTTTAAAATCAACATAAAAACCAAAATTCCAAAAGTATAAACCACAAAAAAATGCTTACCAATGGAAGAAAATGTGTTGTGCTCCTCACCCTCCTCCCTCCCTGTGGTGCAACAGATGTCCCTTTCTCCAAAAATGTACTCAATGGGACCGTAGTGTTGCAACCACACACAAGTTGACCTGCTGTGAGGAAAATACGAGTTAGTACATTTCAAACATGAAATAGGTCATTTTAAAATCAACATAAAAACCAAAATTCCAAAAGTATAAACCACAAAAAAATGCCTACCAATGGAAGAAAATGTGTCGTGCTTCTCTCCCTCCTCCCGCCCTGTGGTGCAACAGATGTCAGTTTCTCCAAAAATTTACTCAATGGGACCGTAGTGTTGCAACCACACACAAGTTGACCTGCTGTGAGGAAAAAATGAGTTAGTACATTTCAAACATGAAATAGGTCATTTTAAAACCAACATAAAAACCAAAATTCCAAAAGTATAAACCACAAAAAAATGCTTACCAATGGAAGAAAATGTGTCGTGCTTCTCTCCCTCCTCCCGCCCTGTGGTGCAACAGATGTCCCTTTCTCCAAAAATGTACTCAATGGGACCGTAGTGTTGCAACCACACACAAGTTGACCTGCTGTGAGGAAAATACGAGTTAGTACATTTCAAACATGAAATAGGTCATTTTAAAGTCAACATAAAAAACCAAAATTCCAAAAGTATAAACCACAAAATAATGCTTACCAATGAAACAAAATGTGTCCTGCTCCTCACCCACCTCCCTCCCTGTGGTGCAACAGATTTCCCTTTCTCCAAAAATGTACTCAATGGGACCGTAGTGTTGCAACCACACACAAGTTGACCTGCTGTGAGGAAAAAACGAGTTAGTACATTTCAAAAATGAAATAGGTCATTTTAAAACCAACACAAAAACCAAAATTCCAAAAGTATAAACCACAAAAAAATGCTTACCAATGGAAGAAAATGTGTCGTGCTTCTCTCCCTCCTCCCGCCCTGTGGTGCAACAGATGTCCCTTTCTCCAAAAATGTACTCAATGGGACCGTAGTGTTGCAACCACACACAAGTTGACCTGCTGTGAGGAAAAAACGAGTTAGTACATTTCAAACATGAAATAGGTCATTTAAAAGTCAACATAAAAAATCAAAATTCCAAAAGTATAAACCACAAAAAATGCTTACCAATGGAAGTAAATGTGTCGTGCTTCTCTCCCTCCTCCCTCCCTGTGGTGCAACAGATGTCCCTTTTTCCAAAAATTTACTCAATGGGACCGTAGTGTTGCAACCACACACAAGTTGACCTGCTGTGAGGAAAATACGAGTTAGTACATTTCAAACATGACATAGGTCATTTTAAAGTCAACATAAAAAACCAAAATTCCAAAAGTATAAACCACAAAAAAATGCTTACCTATGAAACAAAATGTGTCGTGCTCCTCACCCTCCTCCCGCCCTGTGGGGCAACAGATGTCCCTTTCTCCAAAAATGTACTCAATGGGACCGTAGTGTTGCAACCACACACAAGTTGACCTGCTGTGAGGAAAAAACGAGTTAGTACATTTCAAACATGAAATAGGTCATTTTAAAGTCAACATAAAAAACCAAAATTCGAAAAGTATAAACCACAAAAAAATGCTTACCAATGGAAGTAAATGTGTCGTGCTTCTCTCCCTCCTCCCGCCCTGTGGTGCAACAGATGTCCCTTTCTCCATAAATTTACTCAATGGGACCGTAGTGTTGCAACCACACACAAGTTGACCTGCTGCGAGGAAAAAACGAGTTAGTACATTTCAAACATGAAATAGGTCATTTAAAAGTCAACATAAAAAACCAAAATTGCAAAAGTATAAACCACAAAAAAATGCTTACCAATGGAAGTAAATGTGTCGTGCTTCTCTCCCTCCTCCCGCCCTGTGGTGCAACAGATGTCCCTTTCGCCAAAAATGTACTCAATGGGACCGTAGTGTTGCAACCACACACAAGTTGACCTGCTGTGAGGAAAATACGAGTTAGTACATTTGAAACATGAAATAGGTCATTTTAAAGTCAACATAAAAAACCAAAATTCCAAAAGTATAAACCACAAAAAAATGCTTACCAATGAAACAAAATGTGTCCTGCTCCTAACCCACCTCCCTCCCTGTGGTGCAACAGATTTCCCTTTCTCCAAAAATGTACTCAATGGGACCGTAGTGTTGCAACCACACACAAGTTGACCTGCTGTGAGGAAAAAACGAGTTAGTACATTTCAAACATGAAATAGGTCATTTTAAAACCAACATAAAAAACCAAAATTCCAAAAGTATAAACCACAAAAAAATGCTTACCAATGGAAGAAAATGTGTCGTGCTTCTCTCCCTCCTCCCGCCCTGTGGTGCAACAGATGTCCCTTTCTCCAAAAATGTACTCAATGGGACCGTAGTGTTGCAACCACACACAAGTTGACCTGCTGTGAGGAAAATACGAGTTAGTTCATTTCAAACATGAAATAGGTCATTTTAAAGTCAACATAAAAAACCAAAATTCCAAAAGTATAAACCACAAAAAAATGCTTACCAATGAAACAAAATGTGTCGTGCTTCTCTCCCTCCTCCCGCCCTGTGGTGCAACAGATGTCCCTTTCTCCAAAAATGTACTCAATGGGACCGTAGTGTTGCAACCACACACAAGTTGACCTCTGTGAGGAAAATACGAGTTAGTACATTTCAAACATGAAATAGGTCATTTTAAAATCAACATAAAAACCAAAATTCCAAAAGTATAAACCACAAAAAAATGCCTACCAATGGAAGAAAATGTGTCGTGCTTCTCTCCCTCCTCCCGCCCTGTGGTGCAACAGATGTCCCTTTCTCCAAAAATGTACTCAATGGGACCGTAGTGTTGCAACCACACACAAGTTGACCTGCTGTGAGGAAAAAACGAGTTAGTACATTTCAAACATGAAATAGGTCATTTTAAAACCAACATAAAAACCAAAATTCCAAAAGTATAAACCACAAAAAAATGCTTACCAATGGAAGAAAATGTGTCGTGCTTCTCACTCCTCCCGCCCTGTGGTGCAACAGATGTCCCTTTCTCCAAAAATGTACTCAATGGGACCGTAGTGTTGCAACCACACACAAGTTGACCTGCTGTGAGGAAAATACGAGTTAGTTCATTTCAAACATGAAATAGGTCATTTTAAAGTCAACATAAAAAACCAAAATTCCAAAAGTATAAACCACAAAATAATGCTTACCAATGAAACAAAATGTGTTCTGCTCCTCACCCACCTCCCTCCCTGTGGTGCAACAGATTTCCCTTTCTCCAAAAATGTACTCAATGGGACCGTAGTGTTGCAACCACACACAAGTTGACCTGCTGTGAGGAAAAAACGAGTTAGTACATTTCAAACATGAAATAGGTCGTTTTAAAACCAACACAAAAACCAAAATTCCAAAAGTGTAAACCACAAAAAAATGCTTACCAATGGAAGAAAATGTGTCGTGCTTCTCTCCCTCCTCCCGCCCTGTGGTGCAACAGATGTCCCTTTCTCCAAAAATGTACTCAATGGGACCGTAATGTTGCAACCATACACAAGTTGACCTGCTGTGAGGAAAAAACGAGTTAGTACATTTCAAACATGAAATAGGTCATTTTAAAGTCAACATAAAAAACCAAAATTCCAAAAGTATAAACCACAAAAAAATGCTTACCAATGGAAGTAAATGTGTCGTGCTTCTCTCCCTCCTCCCGCCCTGTGGTGCAACAGATGTCCCTTTCTCCAAAAATTTACTCAATGGGACCGTAGTGTTGCAACCACACACAAGTTGACCTGCTGTGAGGAAAAAACGAGTTAGTACATTTCAAACATGAAATAGGTCATTTTAAAGTCAACATAAAAAACCAAAATTCCAAAAGTATAAACCACAAAAAAATGCTTACCAATGAAACAAAATGTGTCGTGCTCCTCACCCTCCTCCCGCCCTGTGGTGCAACAGATGTCCCTTTCTCCAAAAATGTACTCAATGGGACCGTAGTGTTGCAACCACACACAAGTTGACCTGCTGTGAGGAAAAAACGAGTTAGTACTTTCAAACATGAAATAGGTCATTTTAAAACCAACGTAAAAAACCAAAATTCCAAAAGTATAAACCACAAAAAAATGATTACCAATGGAAGAAAATGTGTCGTGCTTCTCTCCCTCCTCCCGCCCTGTGGTGCAACAGATGTCCCTTTCTCCAAAAATGTACTCAATGGGACCGTAGTGTGGCAACCACACACAAGTTGACCTGCTGTGAGGAAAATACGAGTTAGTACATTTCAAACATGAAATAGGTCATTTTAAAGTCAACATAAAAAACCAAAATTCCAAAAGTATAAACCACAAAAAAATGCTTACCAATGAAACAAAATGTGTCGTGCTCCTCACCCTCCTCACGCCCTGTGGTGCAACAGATGTCCCTTTCTCCAAAAATGTACTCAATGGGACCAAAGTGTTGCAACCACACACAAGTTGACCTGCTGTGTGGAAAAAACGAGTTAGTACATTTCAAACATGAAATAGGTCATTTTAAAGTCAACATAAAAAACCAAAATTCCAAAAGTATAAACCACAAAAAAATGCTTACCAATGGAAGTAAATGTGTCGTGCTTCTCTCCCTCCTCCTGCCCTGTGGTGCAACAGATGTCCCTTTCTCCAAAAATGTACTCAATGGGACCGTAGTGTTGCAACCACACACAAGTTGACCTGCTGTGAGGAAAAAACGAGTTAGTACATTTCAAACATGAAATAGGTCATTTTAAAGTCAACATAAAAAACCAAAATTCCAAAAGTATAAACCACAAAAAAATGCTTACCAATGGAAGTAAATGTGTCGTGCTTCTCTCCCACCTCCCGCCCTGTGGTGCAACAGATGTCCCTTTCTCCAAAAATGTACTCAATGGGACCGTAGTGTGGCAACCACACACAAGTTGACCTGCAGTGAGGAAAAAACGAGTTAGTACATTTCAAACATGAAATAGGTATTTTAAAGTCATCATAAAAAACCTAAATTATAAAAAGTATAAACCACAAAAAAATGCTTACCAATGAAACAAAATGTGTCGTGCTCCTCACCCTCCTCCCGCCCTGTGGTGCAACAGATGTCCCTTTCTCCAAAAATGTACTCAATGGGACCGTAGTGTTGCAACCACACACAAGTTGACCTGCTGTGAGGAAAAAACGAGTTAGTACATTTCAAACATGAAATAGGTCATTTTAAAGTCAACATAAAAAACCAAAATTCCAAAAGTATAAACCACAAAAAAATACTTACCAATGAAACAAAATGTGTTGTGCTCCTCACCCTCCTCCCGCCCTGTGGTGCAACGGATGTCCCTTTCTCAAAAAATGTACTCAATGGGACCGTAGTGTTGCAACCACACACAAGTTGACCTGCTGTGAGGAAAATACGAGTTAGTACATTTCAAACATGAAATAGGTCATTTTAAAACCAACATAAAAAAACAAAATTCCAAAAGTATAAACCACAAAAAAATGCTTACCAATGGAAGAAAATGTGTCGTGCTTCTCTCCCTCCTCCCGCCCTGTGGTGCAACAGATGTCCCTTTCTCCAAATATGTACTCAATGGGACCGTAGTGTTGCAACCACACACAAGTTGACCTGCTGTGAGGAAAAAACGAGTTAGTACATATCAAACATGAAATAGGTCATTTTAAAGTCAACATAAAAAAACACAATTCCAATAGTATAAACCACAAAAAAATGCTTACCAATGGAAGAAAATGTTCGTGCTTCTCTCCCTCCTCCCCCCCTGTGGTGCAACAGATGTCCCTTTCTCCAAAAATGTACTCAATGGGACCGTAGTGTTGCAACCACACACAAGTTGACCTGCTGTGAGGAAAAAACAAGTTAGTACATTTCAAACATGAAATAGGTCATGTTAAAGTCAACATAAAAAACCAAAATTCCAAAAGTATAAACCACAAAAAAATGTTTACCAATGGAAGAAAATGTGTCGTGCTTCTCTCCCTCCTCCCGCCCTGTGGTGCAACAGATGTCCCTTTCTCCAAAAATGTACTCAATGGGACCGTAGTGTGGCAACCACACACAAATTGACCTGCTGTGAGGAAAAAACGAGTTAGTACATTTCAAACATGAAATAGGTCATTTTAAAGTCAACATACAAAACCAAAATTCCAAAAGTACAAACCACAAAATAATGCTTACCAATGAAACATAATGTGTCGTGCTCCTCACCCTCCTCCCACCATGTGGTGCAACAGATGTCCATTTCTCCAAAAATGTACTCAATGGGACCGTAGTGTTGCAACCACACACAAGTTGACCTGCTGTGAGGAAAATACGAGTTAGTACATTTCAAACATGAAATAGGTCATTTTAAAGTCAACATAAAAAACCAAAATTCCAAAAGTATAAACCACAAAAAAATGCTTACCAATGAAACAAAATGTGTCGTGCTCCTCACCCTCCTCCCGCCCTGTGGTGCAACAGATGTCCCTATCTCCAAAAATGTACTCAATGGGACCGTAGTGTTGCAACCACACACAAGTTGACCTGCTGTGAGGAAAATACAAGTTAGTACATTTCAAACGTGAAATAGGTCATTTTAAAGTCAACATAAAAAACCAAAATTCCAAAAGTATAAACCACAAAAAAATGCTTACCAATGAAACAAAATGTGTCGTGCTCCTCACCCTCCTCCCGCCCTGTGGTGCAACAGATGTCCCTTTCTACAAAAATGTAGTCAATGGGACCGTAGTGTTGCAACCACACACAAGTTGACCTGCTGTGAGGAAAATACGAGTTAGTACATTTCAAACATGAAATAGGTCATTTTAAAGTCAACATAAAAAACCAAAATTCCAAAAGTATAAACCACAAAAAAATGCTTACCAATGGAAGAAAATGTGTCGTGCTTCTCTCCCTCCTCCCGCCCTGTGGTGCAAAAGATGTCCCTTTCTCCAAAAATGTACTCAATGGGACCGTAGTGTGGCAACCACACACAAGTTGACCTGCTGTGAGGAAAATACGAGATACTACATTTCAAACATGAAATAGGTCATTTTAAAGTCAACATAAAAAACCGAAATTCCAAAAGTACAAACCACAAAAAAATGCTTAGCAATGAAAAAAATGTGTCGTGCTCCTCACCCTCCTCCCGCCCTGTGGTGCAACAGATGTCCCTTTCTCCAAAAATGTACTCAATGGGACCGTAGTGTTGCAACCACACACAAGTTGACCTGCTGTGAGGAAAAAACGAGTTAGTACATTTCAAACATGAAATAGGTCATTTTAAAACCAACATAGAAAACCAAAATTCCAAAAGTATAAACCACAAAAAAATGCTTACCAATGGAAGAAAATGTGTCGTGTTTCTCTCCCTCCTTCCGCCCTGTGGTGCAACAGATGTCCCTTTCTCCAAAAATGTACTCAATGGGACTGTAGTGTTGCAACCACACACAAGTTGACCTGCTGTGAGGAAAAAACGAGTTAGTACATTTCAAACATGAAATAGGTCATTTTAAAGTCAACATAAAAAACCAAAATTCCAAAAGTATAAACCACAAAAAAATACTTACCAATGAAACAAAATGTGTTGTGCTCCTCACCCTCCTCCCGCCCTGTGGTGCAACGGATGTCCCTTTCTCAAAAAATGTACTCAATGGGACCGTAGTGTTGCAACCACACACAAGTTGACCTGCTGTGAGGAAAATACGAGTTAGTACATTTCAAACATGAAATAGGTCATTTTAAAGTCAACATAAAAAACCAAAATTCCAAAAGTATAAACCACAAAAAAATGCTTACCAATGGAAGAAAATGTGTCGTGCTTCTCTCCCTCCTCCCGCCCTGATGTGCAACAGAAGTCCCTTTCTCCAAATATGTACTCAATGGGACCGTAGTGTTGCAACCACACACAAGTTGACCTGCTGTGAGGAAAAAACGAGTTAGTACATATCAAACATGAAATAGGTCATTTTAAAGTCAACATAAAAAACAACAATTCCAAAAGTATAAACCACAAAAAAATGCTTACCAATGGAAGAAAATGTGTCGTGCTTCTCTCCCTCCTCCCCCCCTGTGGTGCAACAGATGTCCCTTTCTCCAAAAATGTACTCAATGGGACCGTAGTGTTGCAACCACACACAAGTTGACCTGCTGTGAGGAAAAAACAAGTTAGTACATTTCAAACATGAAATAGGTCATGTTAAAGTCAACATAAAAAACCAAAATTCCAAAAGTATAAACCACAAAAAAATGTTTACCAATGGAAGAAAATGTGTCGTGCTTCTCTCCCTCCTCCCGCCCTGTGGTGCAACAGATGTCCCTTTCTCCAAAAATGTACTCAATGGGACCGTAGTGTGGCAACCACACACAAGTTGACCTGCTGTGAGGAAAAAACGAGTTAGTACATTTCAAACATGAAATAGGTCATTTTAAAGTCAACATACAAAACCAAAATTCCAAAAGTATAAACCACAAAAAAATGCTTACCAATGAAACAAAATGTGTCGTGCTCCTCACCCTCCTCCCACCCTGTGGTGCAACAGATGTCCATATCTCCAAAAATGTACTCAATGGGACCGTTGTGTTGCAACCACACACAAGTTGACCTGCTGTGAGGAAAATACGAGTTAGTACATTTCAAACATGAAATAGGTCATTTTAAAGTCAACATAAAAAACCAAAATTCCAAAAGTATAAACCACAAAAAAATGCTTACCAATGAAACAAAATGTGTCGTGCTCCTCACCCTCCTCCCGCCCTGTGGTGCAACAGATGTCCCTTTCTCCAAAAATGTACTCAATGGGACCGTAGTGTTGCAACCACACACAAGTTGACCTGCTGTGAGGAAAATACAAGTTAGTACATTTCAAACATGAAATAGGTCATTTTAAAGTCAACATAAAAAACCAAAATTCCAAAAGTATAAACCACAAAAAAATGCTTAGCAATGAAAAAAATGTGTCGTGCTCCTCACCCTCCTCCCGCCCTGTGGTGCAACAGATGTCCTTTTCTACAAAAATGTAGTCAATGGGACCGTAGTGTTGCAACCACACACAAGTTGACCTGCTGTGAGGAAAATACGAGTTAGTACATTTCAAACATGAAATAGGTCATTTTAAAGTCAACATAAAAAAACCAAAGTTCCAAAAGTATAAACCACAAAAAAATGCTTACCAATGAAACAAAATGTGTCGTGTTCCTCACCCTCCTCCCGCCCTGTGGTGCAACAGATGTCCCTTTCTCCAAAAATGTACTCAATGGGACCGTAGTGTTGCAACCACACACAAGTTGACCTGCTGTGAGGAAAATACGAGTTAGTACATTTCAAACATGAAATAGGTCATTTTAAAGTCAACATAAAAAACCAAAATTCCAAAAGTATAAACCACAAAAAAATGCTTACCAATGAAACAAAATGTGTCGTGCTCCTCACCCTCCTCCCGCCCTGTGGTGCAACAGATGTCCCTTTCTCCAAAAATGTACTCAATGGGACCGTAGTGTTGCAACCACACACAAGTTGACCTGCTGTGAGGAAAAAAAGAGTTAGTACATTTCAAACATGAAATAGGTCATTTTAAAGTCAACATAAATATCCAAAATTCCAAAAGTATAAACCACAATAAAAATGCTTACCAATGGAAGAAAATGTGTCGTGCTTCTCTCCCTCCTACCGCCCTGTGGTGCGACAGATGTCCCTTTCTCCAAAAATGTACTCAATGGGACCGTAGTGTGGCAACCACACACAAGTTGACCTGCTGTGAGGAAAATACGAGATAGTACATTTCAAACATGAAATAGGTCATTTTAAAGTCAACATAAAAAACCAAAATTCCAAAAGTACAAACCACAAAAAAATGCTTAGCAATGAAAAAAATGTGTCGTGCTCCTCACCCTCCTCCCGCCCTGTGGTGCAACAGATGTCCCTTTCTCCAAAAATGTACTCAATGGGACCGTAGTGTTGCAACCACACACAAGTTGACCTGCTGTGAGGAAAAAACGAGTTAGTACATTTCAAACATGAAATAGGTCATTTTAAAACCAACATAGAAAACCAAAATTCCAAAAGTATAAACCACAAAAAAATGCTTACCAATGGAAGAAAATGTGTCGTGCTTCTCTCCCTCCTTCCGCCCTGTGGTGCAACAGATGTCCCTTTCTCCAAAAATGTACTCAATGGGACTGTAGTGTTGCAACCACACACAAGTTGACCTGCTGTGAGGAAAAAACGAGTTAGTACATTTCAAACATGAAATAGGTTATTTTAAAGTCAACATAAAAAACCAAAATTCCAAAAGTATAAACCACAAAAAAATACTTACCAATGAAACAAAATGTGTTGTGCTCCTCACCCTCCTCCCGCCCTGTGGTGCAACGGATGTCCCTTTCGCAAAAAATGTACTCAATCGGACCGTAGTGTTGCAACCACACACAAGTTGACCTGCTGTGAGGAAAATACGAGTTAGTACATTTCAAACATGAAATAGGTCATTTTAAAACCAACATAAAAAACCAAAATTCCAAAAGTATAAACCACAAAAAAATGCTTACCAATGGCAGAAAATGTGTCGTGCTTCTCTCCCTCCTCCCGCCCTGTGGTGCAACAGATGTCCCTTTCTCCAAATATGTACTCAATGGGACCGTAGTGTTGCAACCACACACAAGTTGACCTGCTGTGAGGAAAAAACGAGTTAGTACATATCAAACATGAAATAGGTCATTTTAAAGTCAACATAAAAAACCACAATTCCAAAAGTATAAACCACAAAAAAATGCTTACCAATGGAAGAAAATGTGTCGTGCTTCTCTCCCTCCTCCCCCCCTGTGGTGCAACAGATGTCCCTTTCTCCAAAAATGTACTCAATGGGACCGTAGTGTTGCAACCACACACAAGTTGACCTGCTGTGAGGAAAAAACAAGTTAGTACATTTCAAACATGAAATAGGTCATGTTAAAGTCAACATAAAAAACCAAAATTCCAAAAGTATAAACCACAAAAAAATGTTTACCAATGGAAGAAAATGTGTCGTGCTTCTCTCCCTCCTCCCGCCCTGTGGTGCAACAGATGTCCCTTTCCCCAAAAATGTACTCAATGGGACCGTAGTGTGGCAACCACACACAAGTTGACCTGCTGTGAGGAAAAAACGAGTTAGTACATTTCAAACATGAAATAGGTCATTTTATAGTCAACATACAAAACCAAAATTCCAAAAGTATAAACCACAAAAAAATGCTTACCAATGAAACAAAATGTGTCGTGCTCCACAACCTCCTCCCACCCTGTGGTGCAACAGATGTCCATATCTCCAAAAATGTACTCAATGGGACCGTAGTGTTGCAACCACACACAAGTTGACCTGCTGTGAGGAAAATACGAGTTAGTACATTTCAAACATGAAATAGGTCATTTTAAAGTCAACATAAAAAACCAAAATTCCAAAAGTATAAACCACAAAAAAATGCTTACCAATGAAACAAAATGTGTCGTGCTCCTCACCCTCCTCCCGTCCTGTGGTGCAACAGATGTCCCTTTCTCCAAAAATGTACTCAATGGGACCGTAGTGTTGCAACCACACACAAGTTGACCTGCTGTGAGGAAAATACAAGTTAGTACATTTCAAACATGAAATAGGTCATTTTAAAGTCAACATAAAAAACCAAAATTCCAAAAGTATAAACCACAAAAAAATGCTTACCAATGAAACAAAATGTGTCGTGCTCCTCACCCTCCTCCCGCCCTGTGGTGCAACAGATGTCCCTTTCTACAAAAATGTAGTCAATGGGACCGCAACCACACACAAGTTGACCTGCTGTGAGGAAAATACGAGTTAGTACATTTCAAACATGAAATAGGTCATTTTAAAGTCAACATAAAAAACCAAAATTCCAAAAGTATAAACCAGAAAAAAATGCTTACCAATGAAACAAAATGTGTCGTGTTCCTCACCCTCCTCCCGCCCTGTGGTGCAACAGATGTCCCTTTCTCCAAAAATGTACTCAATGGGACCGTAGTGTTGCAACCACACACAAGTTGACCTGCTGTGAGGAAAATACGAGTTAGTACATTTTAAACATGAAATAGGTCATTTTAAAGTCAACATAAAAAACAACAATTCCAAAAGTATAAACCACAAAAAAATGCTTACCAATGAAACAAAATGTGTTGTGCTCCTCACCCTCCTCCCGCCCTGTGGTGCAACAGATGTCCCTTTCTCCAAAAATGTACTCAATGGGACCGTAGTGTTGCAACCACACACAAGTTGACCTGCTGTGAGGAAAAAAAGAGTTAGTACATTTCAAACAAGAAATAGGTCATTTTAAAGTCAACATAAAAATCCAAAATTCCAAAAGTATAAACCACAATAAAAATGCTTACCAATGGAAGAAAATGTGTCGTGCTTCTCTCCCTCCTCCCGCCCTGTGGTGCAACAGATGTCCCTTTCTCCAAAAATGTACTCAATGGGACCGTAGTGTTGCAACCACTCACAAGTTGACCTGCTGTGAGGAAAAAACGAGTTAGTACATTTCAAAAATGAAATAGGTCATTTTAAAGTCAACATAAAAAACCAAAATTCCAAAAGTATAACCCACAAAAAAAATGCTTACCAATGAAACAAAATGTGTCGTGCTTCTCTACCTCCTCCCGCCCTGTGGTGCAACAGATGTCCCTTTCTCCAAAAATGTACTCAATGGGATCGTAGTGTTGCAACCACACACAAGTTGACCTGCTGTGAGGAAAAAACGAGTTAGTACATTTCAAACATGAAATAGGTCATTTTAAAACCAACATAGAAAACCAAAATTCCAAAAGTATAAACCACAAAAAAATGCTTACCAATGGAAGAAAATGTGTCGTGCTTCTCTCCCTCCTTCCGCCCTGTGGTGCAACAGATGTCCCTTTCTCCAAAAATGTACTCAATGGGACTGTAGTGTTGCAACCACACACAAGTTGACCTGCTGTGAGGAAAAAACGAGTTAGTACATTTCAAACATGAAATAGGTCATTTTAAAGTCAACATAAAAAACCAAAATTCCAAAAGTATAAACCACAAAAAAATACTTACCAATGAAACAAAATGTGTTGTGCTCCTCACCCTCCTCCCGCCCTGTGGTGCAACGGATGTCCCTTTCTCAAAAAATGTACTCAATCGGACCGTAGTGTTGCAACCACACACAAGTTGACCTGCTGTGAGGAAAATACGAGTTAGTACATTTCAAACATGAAATAGGTCATTTTAAAACCAACATAAAAAACCAAAATTCCAAAAGTATAAACCACAAAAAAATGCTTACCAATGGCAGAAAATGTGTCGTGCTTCTCTCCCTCCTCCCGCCCTGTGGTGCAACAGATGTCCCTTTCTCCAAATATGTACTCAATGGGACCGTAGTGTTGCAACCACACACAAGTTGACCTGCTGTGAGGAAAAAACGAGTTAGTACATATCAAACATGAAATAGGTCATTTTAAAGTCAACATAAAAAACCACAATTCCAAAAGTATAAACCACAAAAAAATGCTTACCAATGGAAGAAAATGTGTCGTGCTTCTCTCCCTCCTCCCCCCCTGTGGTGCAACAGATGTCCCTTTCTCCAAAAATGTACTCAATGGGACCGTAGTGTTGCAACCACACACAAGTTGACCTGCTGTGAGGAAAAAACAAGTTAGTACATTTCAAACATGAAATAGGTCATGTTAAAGTCAACATAAAAAACCAAAATTCCAAAAGTATAAACCACAAAAAAATGTTTACCAATGGAAGAAAATGTGTCGTGCTTCTCTCCCTCCTCCCGCCCTGTGGTGCAACAGATGTCCCTTTCCCCAAAAATGTACTCAATGGGACCGTAGTGTGGCAACCACACACAAGTTGACCTGCTGTGAGGAAAAAACGAGTTAGTACATTTCAAACATGAAATAGGTCATTTTATAGTCAACATACAAAACCAAAATTCCAAAAGTATAAACCACAAAAAAATGCTTACCAATGAAACAAAATGTGTCGTGCTCCTCAACCTCCTCCCACCCTGTGGTGCAACAGATGTCCATATCTCCAAAAATGTACTCAATGGGACCGTAGTGTTGCAACCACACACAAGTTGACCTGCTGTGAGGAAAATACGAGTTAGTACATTTCAAACATGAAATAGGTCATTTTAAAGTCAACATAAAAAACCAAAATTCCAAAAGTATAAACCACAAAAAAATGCTTACCAATGAAACAAAATGTGTCGTGCTCCTCACCCTCCTCCCGCCCTGTGGTGCAACAGATGTCCCTTTCTCCAAAAATGTACTCAATGGGACCGTAGTGTTGCAACCACACACAAGTTGACCTGCTGTGAGGAAAATACAAGTTAGTACATTTCAAACATGAAATAGGTCATTTTAAAGTCAACATAAAAAACCAAAATTCCAAAAGTATAAACCACAAAAAAATGCTTACCAATGAAACAAAATGTGTCGTGCTCCTCACCCTCCTCCCGCCCTGTGGTGCAACAGATGTCCCTTTCTACAAAAATGTAGTCAATGGGACCGCAACCACACACAAGTTGACCTGCTGTGAGGAAAATACGAGTTAGTACATTTCAAACATGAAATAGGTCATTTTAAAGTCAACATAAAAAACCAAAATTCCAAAAGTATAAACCAGAAAAAAATGCTTACCAATGAAACAAAATGTGTCGTGTTCCTCACCCTCCTCCCGCCCTGTGGTGCAACAGATGTCCCTTTCTCCAAAAATGTACTCAATGGGACCGTAGTGTTGCAACCACACACAAGTTGACCTGCTGTGAGGAAAATACGAGTTAGTACATTTTAAACATGAAATAGGTCATTTTAAAGTCAACATAAAAAACAACAATTCCAAAAGTATAAACCACAAAAAAATGCTTACCAATGAAACAAAATGTGTTGTGCTCCTCACCCTCCTCCCGCCCTGTGGTGCAACAGATGTCCCTTTCTCCAAAAATGTACTCAATGGGACCGTAGTGTTGCAACCACACACAAGTTGACCTGCTGTGAGGAAAAAAAGAGTTAGTACATTTCAAACAAGAAATAGGTCATTTTAAAGTCAACATAAAAATCCAAAATTCCAAAAGTATAAACCACAATAAAAATGCTTACCAATGGAAGAAAATGTGTCGTGCTTCTCTCCCTCCTCCCGCCCTGTGGTGCAACAGATGTCCCTTTCTCCAAAAATGTACTCAATGGGACCGTAGTGTTGCAACCACTCACAAGTTGACCTGCTGTGAGGAAAAAACGAGTTAGTACATTTCAAAAATGAAATAGGTCATTTTAAAGTCAACATAAAAAACCAAAATTCCAAAAGTATAACCCACAAAAAAAATGCTTACCAATGAAACAAAATGTGTCGTGCTTCTCTACCTCCTCCCGCCCTGTGGTGCAACAGATGTCCCTTTCTCCAAAAATGTACTCAATGGGATCGTAGTGTTGCAACCACACACAAGTTGACCTGCTGTGAGGAAAATACGAGTTAGTACATTTCAAACATGAAATAGGTCATTTTAAAGTCAACATACAAAACCAAAATTCCAAAAGTATAAACCACAAAAAAATGCTTACCAATGAAACAAAATGTGTCGTGCTCCTCATCCTCCTCCCACCCTGTGGTGCAACAGATGTCCCTTTCTCCAAAAATGTACTCAATGGGACCGTAGTGTTGCAACCACACACAAGTTGACCTGCTGTGAGGAAAATACGAGTTAGTACATTTCAAACATGAAATAGGTCATTTTAAAGTCAACATAAAAATCCAAAATTCCAAAAGTATAAACCACAAAAAAATGCTTACCAATGAAACAAAATGTGTCGTGCTCCTCACCCTCCTCCCGCTCTGTGGTGCAACAGATGTCCCTTTCTCCAAAAATGTACTCAATGGGACCGTAGTGTTGCAACCACACACAAGTTGACCTGCTGTGAGGAAAATACGAGTTAGTACATTTCAAACATGAAATAGGTCATTTTAAAGTCAACATAAAAAACCAAAATTCCAAAAGTATAAACCACAAAAAAATGCTTACCAATGAAACAAAATGTGTCGTGCTCCTCACCCTCCTCCCGCCCTGTGGTGCAACAGATGCCCCTTTCTACAAAAATGTACTCAATGGGACCGTAGTGTTGCAACCACACACAAGTTGACCTGCTGTGAGGAAAAAACAAGTTAGTACATTTCAAACATGAAATAGGTCATGTTAAAGTCAACATAAAAAACCAAAATTCCAAAAGTATAAACCACAAAAAAATGTTTACCAATGGAAAAAAATGTGTCGTGCTTCTCTCCCTCCTCCCGCCCTGTGGTGCAACAGATGTCCCTTTCTCCAAAAATGTACTCAATGGGACCGTAGTGTGGCAACCACACACAAGTTGACCTGCTGTGAGGAAAAAACGAGTTAGTACATTTCAAACATGAAATAGGTCATTTTAAAGTCAACATACAAAACCAAAATTCCAAAAGTATAAACCACAAAAAAATGCTTACCAATGAAACAAAATGTGTCGTGCTCCTCACCCTCCTCCCACCCTGTGGTGCAACAGATGTCCATATCTCCAAAAATGTACTCAATGGGACCGTAGTGTTGCAACCACACACAAGTTGACCTGCTGTGAGGAAAATACGAGTTAGTACATTTCAAACATGAAATAGGTCATTTTAAAGTCAACATAAAAAACCAAAATTCCAAAAGTATAAACCACAAAAAAATGCTTACCAATGAAACAAAATGTGTCGTGCTCCTCACCCTCCTCCCGCCCTGTGGTGCAACAGATGTCCCTTTCTCCAAAAATGTACTCAATGGGACCGTAGTGTTGCAACCACACACAAGTTGACCTGCTGTGAGGAAAAAACAAGTTAGTACATTTCAAACATGAAATAGGTCATGTTAAAGTCAACATAAAAAACCAAAATTCCAAAAGTATAAACCACAAAAAAATGTTTACCAATGGAAAAAAATGTGTCGTGCTTCTCTCCCTCCTCCCGCCCTGTGGTGCAACAGATGTCCCTTTCCCCAAAAATGTACTCTATGGGACCGTAGTGTGGCAACCACACACAAGTTGACCTGCTGTGAGGAAAAAACGAGTTAGTACATTTCAAACATGAAATAGGTCATTTTATAGTCAACATACAAAACCAAAATTCCAAAAGTATAAACCACAAAAAAATGCTTACCAATGAAACAAAATGTGTCGTGCTCCTCAACCTCCTCCCACCCTGTGGTGCAACAGATGTCCATATCTCCAAAAATGTACTCAATGGGACCGTAGTGTTGCAACCACACACAAGTTGACCTGCTGTGAGGAAAATACGAGTTAGTACATTTCAAACATGAAATAGGTCATTTTAAAGTCAACATAAAAAACCAAAATTCCAAAAGTATAAACCACAAAAAAATGCTTACCAATGAAACAAAATGTGTCGTGCTCCTCACCCTCCTCCCGCCCTGTGGTGCAACAGATGTCCCTTTCTCCAAAAATGTACTCAATGGGACCGTAGTGTTGCAACCACACACAAGTTGACCTGCTGTGAGGAAAATACAAGTTAGTACATTTCAAACATGAAATAGGTCATTTTAAAGTCAACATAAAAAACCAAAATTCCAAAAGTATAAACCACAAAAAAATGCTTACCAATGAAACAAAATGTGTCGTGCTCCTCACCCTCCTCCCGCCCTGTGGTGCAACAGATGTCCCTTTCTACAAAAATGTAGTCAATGGGACCGCAACCACACACAAGTTGACCTGCTGTGAGGAAAATACGAGTTAGTACATTTCAAACATGAAATAGGTCATTTTAAAGTCAACATAAAAAACCAAAATTCCAAAAGTATAAACCACAAAAAAATGCTTACCAATGAAACAAAATGTGTCGTGCTCCTCACCCTCCTCCCGCCCTGTGGTGCAACAGATGTCCCTTTCTCCAAAAATGTACTCAATGGGACCGTAGTGTTGCAACCACACACAAGTTGACCTGCTGTGAGGAAAAAAAGAGTTAGTACATTTCAAACAAGAAATAGGTCATTTTAAAGTCAACATAAAAATCCAAAATTCCAAAAGTATAAACCACAATAAAAATGCTTACCAATGGAAGAAAATGTGTCGTGCTTCTCTCCCTCCTCCCGCCCTGTGGTGCAACAGATGTCCCTTTCTCCAAAAATGTACTCAATGGGACCGTAGTGTTGCAACCACTCACAAGTTGACCTGCTGTGAGGAAAAAACGAGTTAGTACATTTCAAACATGAAATAGGTCATTTTAAAGTCAACATAAAAAACCAAAATTCCAAAAGTATAACCCACAAAAAAAATGCTTACCAATGAAACAAAATGTGTCGTGCTTCTCTACCTCCTCCCGCCCTGTGGTGCAACAGATGTCCCTTTCTCCAAAAATGTACTCAATGGGATCGTAGTGTTGCAACCACACACAAGTTGACCTGCTGTGAGGAAAATACGAGTTAGTACATTTCAAACATGAAATAGGTCATTTTAAAGTCAACATACAAAACCAAAATTCCAAAAGTATAAACCACAAAAAAATGCTTACCAATGAAACAAAATGTGTCGTGCTCCTCATCCTCCTCCCACCCTGTGGTGCAACAGATGTCCCTTTCTCCAAAAATGTACTCAATGGGACCGTAGTGTTGCAACCACACACAAGTTGACCTGCTGTGAGGAAAATACGAGTTAGTACATTTCAAACATGAAATAGGTCATTTTAAAGTCAACATAAAAAACCAAAATTCCAAAAGTATAAACCACAAAAAAATGCTTACCAATGAAACAAAATGTGTCGTGCTCCTCACCCTCCTCCCGCTCTGTGGTGCAACAGATGTCCCTTTCTCCAAAAATGTACTCAATGGGACCGTAGTGTTGCAACCACACACAAGTTGACCTGCTGTGAGGAAAATACGAGTTAGTACATTTCAAACATGAAATAGGTCATTTTAAAGTCAACATAAAAAACCAAAATTCCAAAAGTATAAACCACAAAAAAATGCTTACCAATGAAACAAAATGTGTCGTGCTCCTCACCCTCCTCCCGCCCTGTGGTGCAACAGATGCCCCTTTCTACAAAAATGTACTCAATGGGACCGTAGTGTTGCAACCACACACAAGTTGACCTGCTGTGAGGAAAAAACAAGTTAGTACATTTCAAACATGAAATAGGTCATGTTAAAGTCAACATAAAAAACCAAAATTCCAAAAGTATAAACCACAAAAAAATGTTTACCAATGGAAAAAAATGTGTCGTGCTTCTCTCCCTCCTCCCGCCCTGTGGTGCAACAGATGTCCCTTTCTCCAAAAATGTACTCAATGGGACCGTAGTGTGGCAACCACACACAAGTTGACCTGCTGTGAGGAAAAAACGAGTTAGTACATTTCAAACATGAAATAGGTCATTTTAAAGTCAACATACAAAACCAAAATTCCAAAAGTATAAACCACAAAAAAATGCTTACCAATGAAACAAAATGTGTCGTGCTCCTCACCCTCCTCCCGCCCTGTGGTGCAACAGATGCCCCTTTCTACAAAAATGTACTCAATGGGACCGTAGTGTTGCAACCACACACAAGTTGACCTGCTGTGAGGAAAAAACAAGTTAGTACATTTCAAACATGAAATAGGTCATGTTAAAGTCAACATAAAAAACCAAAATTCCAAAAGTATAAACCACAAAAAAATGTTTACCAATGGAAAAAAATGTGTCGTGCTTCTCTCCCTCCTCCCGCCCTGTGGTGCAACAGATGTCCCTTTCTCCAAAAATGTACTCAATGGGACCGTAGTGTGGCAACCACACACAAGTTGACCTGCTGTGAGGAAAAAACGAGTTAGTACATTTCAAACATGAAATAGGTCATTTTAAAGTCAACATACAAAACCAAAATTCCAAAAGTATAAACCACAAAAAAATGCTTACCAATGAAACAAAATGTGTCGTGCTCCTCACCCTCCTCCCGCCCTGTGGTGCAACAGATGCCCCTTTCTACAAAAATGTACTCAATGGGACCGTAGTGTTGCAACCACACACAAGTTGACCTGCTGTGAGGAAAAAACAAGTTAGTACATTTCAAACATGAAATAGGTCATGTTAAAGTCAACATAAAAAACCAAAATTCCAAAAGTATAAACCACAAAAAAATGTTTACCAATGGAAAAAAATGTGTCGTGCTTCTCTCCCTCCTCCCGCCCTGTGGTGCAACAGATGTCCCTTTCTCCAAAAATGTACTCAATGGGACCGTAGTGTTGCAACCACACACAAGTTGACCTGCTGTGAGGAAAATACGAGTTAGTACATTTCAAACATGAAATAGGTCATTTTAAAGTCAACATAAAAAACCAAAATTCCAAAAGTATAAACCACAAAAAATGCTTACCAATGAAACAAAATGTGTCGTGCTCCTCACCCTCCTCCCGCCCTGTGGTGCAACAGATGTCCCTTTCTCCAAAAATGTACTCAATGGGACCGTAGTGTTGCAACCACACACAAGTTGACCTGCTGTGAGGAAAATACAAGTTGTTACATTTCAAACATGAAATAGGTCATTTTAAAGTCAACATAAAAAACCAAAATTCCAAAAGTATAAACCACAAAAAAATGCTTACCAATGAAACAAAATGTGTCGTGCTCCTCACCCTCCTCCCGCCCTGTGGTGCAACAGATTTCCCTTTCTACAAAAATGTAGTCAATGGGACCGTAGTGTTGCAACCACACACAAGTTGACCTGCTGTGAGGAAAATACGAGTTAGTACATTTCAAACATGAAATAGGTCATTTTAAAGTCAACATAAAAAACCAAAATTCCAAAAGTATAAACCACAAAAAAATGCTTACCAATGAAACAAAATGTGTCGTGTTCCTCACCCTCCTCCCGCCCTGTGGTGCAACAGATGTCCCTTTCTCCAAAAATGTACTCAATGGGACCGTAGTGTTGCAACCACACACAAGTTGACCTGCTGTGAGGAAAATACGAGTTAGTACATTTCAAACATGAAATAGGTCATTTTAAAGTCAACATAAAAAACCAAAATCCCAAAAGTATAAACCACAAAAAAATGCTTACCAATGAAACAAAATGTGTCGTGCTCCTCACCCTCCTCCCGCCCTGTGGTGCAACAGATGTCCCTTTCTCCAAAAATGTACTCAATGGGACCGTAGTGTTGCAACCACACACAAGTTACCTGCTGTGAGGAAAAAAAGAGTTAGTACATTTCAAACATGAAATAGGTCATTTTAAAGTCAACATAAAAATCCAAAATTCCAAAAGTATAAACCACAATAAAAATGCTTACCAATGGAAGAAAATGTGTTGTGCTTCTCTCCCTCCTCCCGCCCTGTGGTGCAACAGATGTCCCTTTCTCCAAAAATGTACTCAATGGGACCGTAGTGTGGCAACCACACACAAGTTGACCTGCTGTGAGGAAAAAACAAGTTAGTACATTTCAAACATGAAATAGGTCATGTTAAAGTCAACATAAAAAACCAAAATTCCAAAAGTATAAACCACAAAAAAATGTTTACCAATGGAAAAAAATGTGTCGTGCTTCTCTCCCTCCTCCCGCCCTGTGGTGCAACAGATGTCCCTTTCTCCAAAAATGTACTCAATGGGACCGTAGTGTGGCAACCACACACAAGTTGACCTGCTGTGAGGAAAAAACGAGTTAGTACATTTCAAACATGAAATAGGTCATTTTAAAGTCAACATACAAAACCAAAATTCCAAAAGTATAAACCACAAAAAAATGCTTACCAATGAAACAAAATGTGTCGTGCTCCTCACCCTCCTCCCACCCTGTGGTGCAACAGATGTCCATATCTCCAAAAATGTACTCAATGGGACCGTAGTGTTGCAACCACACACAAGTTGACCTGCTGTGAGGAAAATACGAGTTAGTACATTTCAAACATGAAATAGGTCATTTTAAAGTCAACATAAAAAACCAAAATTCCAAAAGTATAAACCACAAAAAATGCTTACCAATGAAACAAAATGTGTCGTGCTCCTCACCCTCCTCCCGCCCTGTGGTGCAACAGATGTCCCTTTCTCCAAAAATGTACTCAATGGGACCGTAGTGTTGCAACCACACACAAGTTGACCTGCTGTGAGGAAAATACAAGTTGTTACATTTCAAACATGAAATAGGTCATTTTAAAGTCAACATAAAAAACCAAAATTCCAAAAGTATAAACCACAAAAAAATGCTTACCAATGAAACAAAATGTGTCGTGCTCCTCACCCTCCTCCCGCCCTGTGGTGCAACAGATGTCCCTTTCTACAAAAATGTAGTCAATGGGACCGTAGTGTTGCAACCACACACAAGTTGACCTGCTGTGAGGAAAATACGAGTTAGTACATTTCAAACATGAAATAGGTCATTTTAAAGTCAACATAAAAAACCAAAATCCCAAAAGTATAAACCACAAAAAAATGCTTACCAATGAAACAAAATGTGTCGTGCTCCTCACCCTCCTCCCGCCCTGTGGTGCAACAGATGTCCCTTTCTCCAAAAATGTACTCAATGGGACCGTAGTGTTGCAACCACACACAAGTTACCTGCTGTGAGGAAAAAAAGAGTTAGTACATTTCAAACATGAAATAGGTCATTTTAAAGTCAACATAAAAATCCAAAATTCCAAAAGTATAAACCACAATAAAAATGCTTACCAATGGAAGAAAATGTGTTGTGCTTCTCTCCCTCCTCCCGCCCTGTGGTGCAACAGATGTCCCTTTCTCCAAAAATGTACTCAATGGGACCGTAGTGTGGCAACCACACACAAGTTGACCTGCTGTGAGGAAAATACGAGATAGTACATTTCAAACATGAAATAGGTCATTTTAAAGTCAACTTAAAAAACCATAATTCCAAAAGTACAAACCACAAAAAAATGCTTAGCAATGAAAAAAATGTGTCGTGCTCCTCACCCTCCTCCCGCCCTGTGGTGCAACAGATGTCCCTTTCTCCAAAAATGTACTCAATGGGACCGTAGTGTTGCAACCACACACAAGTTGACCTGCTGTGAGGAAAAAACGAGTTAGTACATTTCAAACATGAAATAGGTCATTTTAAAACCAACATAGAAAACCAAAATTCCAAAAGTATAAACCACAAAAAAATGCTTACCAATGGAAGAAAATGTGTCGTGCTTCTCTCCCTCCTTCCGCCCTGTGGTGCAACAGATGTCCCTTTCTCCAAAAATGTACTCAATGGGACTGTAGTGTTGCAACCACACACAAGTTGACCTGCTGTGAGGAAAAAACGAGTTAGTACATTTCAAACATGAAATAGGTCATTTTAACGTCAACATAAAAAACCAAAATTCCAAAAGTATAAACCACAAAAAAATACTTACCAATGAAACAAAATGAGTTGTGCTCCTCACCCTCCTCCCGCCCTGTGGTGCAACGGATGTCCCTTTCTCAAAAAATGTACTCAATGGGACCGTAGTGTTGCAACCACACACAAGTTGACCTGCTGTGAGGAAAATACGAGTTAGTACATTTCAAACATGAAATAGGTCATTTTAAAACCAACATAAAAAACCAAAATTCCAAAAGTATAAACCACAAAAAAATGCTTACCAATGGAAGAAAATGTGTCGTGCTTCTCTCCCTCCTCCCGCCCTGTGGTGCAACAGATGTCCCTTTCTCCAAATATGTACTCAATGGGACCGTAGTGTTGCAACCACACACAAGTTGACCTGCTGTGAGGAAAAAACGAGTTAGTACATATCAAACATGAAATAGGTCACTTTAAAGTCAACATAAAAAACCACAATTCCAAAAGTATAAACCACAAAAAAATGCTTACCAATGGAAGAAAATGTGTCGTGCTTCTCTCCCTCCTCCCCCCCTGTGGTGCAACAGATGTCCCTTTCTCCAAAAATGTACTCAATGGGACCGTAGTGTTGCAACCACACACAAGTTGACCTGCTGTGAGGAAAAAACAAGTTAGTACATTTCAAACATGAAATAGGTCATGTTAAAGTCAACATAAAAAACCAAAATTCCAAAAGTATAAACCACAAAAAAATATTTACCAATGGAAGAAAATGTGTCGTGCTTCTCTCCCTCCTCCCGCCCTGTGGTGCAACAGATGTCCCTTTCTCCAAAAATGTACTCAATGGGACCGTAGTGTGGCAACCACACACAAGTTGACCTGCTGTGAGGAAAAAACGAGTTAGTACATTTCAAACATGAAATAGGTTATTTTAAAGTCAACATACAAAACCAAAATTCCAAAAGTATAAACCACAAAAAAATGCTTACCAATGAAACAAAATGTGTCGTGCTCCTCACCTTCCTCCCACCCTGTGGTGCAACAGATGTCCATATCTCCAAAAATGTACTCAATGGGACCGTAGTGTTGCAACCACACACAAGTTGACCTGCTGTGAGGAAAATACGAGTTAGTACATTTCAAACATGAAATAGGTCATTTTAAAGTCAACATAAAAAACCAAAATTCCAAAAGTATAAACCACAAAAAAATGCTTACCAATGAAACAAAATGTGTCGTGCTCCTCACCCTCCTCCCGCCCTGTGGTGCAACAGATGTCCCTTTCTCCAAAAATGTACTCAATGGGACCGTAGTGTTGCAACCACACACAAGTTGACCTGCTGTGAGGAAAATACAAGTTAGTACATTTCAAACATGAAATAGGTCATTTTAAAGTCAACATAAAAAACCAAAATTCCAAAAGTATAAACCACAAAAAAATGCTTACCAATGAAACAAAATGTGTCGTGCTCCTCACCCTCCTCCCGCCCTGTGGTGCAACAGATGTCCCTTTCTACAAAAATGTAGTCAATGGGACCGCAACCACACACAAGTTGACCTGCTGTGAGGAAAATACGAGTTAGTACATTTCAAACATGAAATAGGTCATTTTAAAGTCAACATAAAAAACCAAAATTCCAAAAGTATAAACCACAAAAAAATGCTTACCAATGAAACAAAATGTGTCGTGTTCCTCACCCTCCTCCCGCCCTGTGGTGCAACAGATGTCCCTTTCTCCAAAAATGTACTCAATGGGACCGTAGTGTTGCAACCACACACAAGTTGACCTGCTGTGAGGAAAATACGAGTTAGTACATTTCAAACATGAAATAGGTCATTTTAAAGTCAACATAAAAAACCAAAATTCCAAAAGTATAAACCACAAAAAAATGCTTACCAATGAAACAAAATGTGTCGTGCTCCTCACCCTCCTCCCGCCCTGTGGTGCAACAGATGTCCCTTTCTCCAAAAATGTACTCAATGGGACCGTAGTGTTGCAACCACACACAAGTTGACCTGCTGTGAGGAAAAAAAGAGTTAGTACATTTCAAACATGAAATAGGTCATTTTAAAGTCAACATAAAAAACCAAAATTCCAAAAGTATAACCCACAAAAAAAATGCTTACCAATGAAACAAAATGTGTCGTGCTTCTCTACCTCCTCCCGCCCTGTGGTGCAACAGATGTCCCTTTCTCCAAAATTGTACTCAATGGGACCATAGTGTTGCAACCACACACAAGTTGACCTGCTGTGAGGAAAAAACGAGTTAGTACATTTCCAACATGAAATAGGTCATTTTAAAGTCAACATAAAAAACCAAAATTCCAAAAGTATAAACCACCAAAAAATGCTTACCAACGGAAGAAAATGTGTCGTGCTCCTAACCCTCCTCCCGCCCTGTGGTGCAACAGATGTCCCTTTCTCCAAAAATGTACTCAATGGGACCGTAGTGTTGCAACCACACACAAGTTGACCTGCTGTGAGGAAAAAACGAGTTAGTGCATTTCAAACATGAAATAGGTCATTTTAAAGTCAACATAAAAAACCTAAATTCCAAAAGTATAAACCACAAAAAAATGCTTACCAATGAAACAAAATGTGTCGTGCTACTCTCCCTCCTCCCGCCCTGTGGTGCAACAGATGTCCCTTTCTCCAAAAATGTACTCAATGGGACCGTAGTGTTGCAACCACACACAAATTGACCTGCTGTGAGGAAAAAACGAGTTAGTACATTTCAAACATGAAATAGGTCATTTTAAAGTCAACATAAAAAACCAAAATTCCAAAAGTATAAACCACAAAAAAGTACTTACCAATGAAACAAAATGTGTTGTGCTCCTCACCCTCCTCCCGCCCTGTGGTGCAACAGATGTCCCTTTCTCCAAAAATGTACTCAATGGGACCGTAGTGTTGCAACCACACACAAGTTGACCTGCTGTGAGGAAAAAACGAGTTAGTACATATCAAACATGAAATAGGTCATTTTAAAGTCAACATAAAAAACCACAATTCCAAAAGTATAAACCACAAAAAAATGCTTACCAATGGAAGAAAATGTGTCGTGCTTCTCTCCCTCCTCCCCCCCTGTGGTACAACAGATGTCCCTTTCTCCAAAAATGTACTCAATGGGACCGTAGTGTTGCAACCACACACAAGTTGACCTGCTGTGAGGAAAAAACAAGTTAGTACATTTCAAACATGAAATAGGTCATGTTAAAGTCAACATAAAAAACCAAAATTCCAAAAGTATAAACCACAAAAAAATGTTTACCAATGGAAGAAAATGTGTCGTGCTTCTCTCCCTCCTCCCGCCCTGTGGTGCAACAGATGTCCCTTTCTCCAAAAATGTACTCAATGGGACCGTAGTGTTGCAACCACACACAAGTTGACCTGCTGTGAGGAAAATACGAGTTAGTACATTTCAAACATGAAATAGGTCATTTTAAAGTCAACATACAAAACCAAAATTCCAAAAGTATAAACCACAAAAAAATGCTTACCAATGAAACAAAATGTGTCGTGCTCCTCATCCTCCTCCCACCCTGTGGTGCAACAGATGTCCCTTTCTCCAAAAATGTACTCAATGGGACCGTAGTGTTGCAACCACACACAAGTTGACCTGCTGTGAGGAAAATACGAGTTAGTACATTTCAAACATGAAATAGGTCATTTTAAAGTCACCATAAAAAACCAAAATTCCAAAAGTATAAACCACAAAAAAATGCTTACCAATGAAACAAAATGTGTCGTGCTCCTCACCCTCCTCCCGCCCTGTGGTGCAACAGATGTCCCTTTCTCCAAAAATGTACTCAATGGGACCGTAGTGTTGCAACCACACACAAGTTGACCTGCTGTGAGGAAAATACGAGTTAGTACATTTCAAACATGAAATAGGTCATTTTAAAGTCAACATACAAAACCAAAATTCCAAAAGTATAAACCACAAAAAAATTCTTACCAATGAAACAAAATGTGTCGTGCTCCTCACCCTCCTCCCGCCCTGTGGTGCAACAGATGTCCCTTTCTACAAAAATGTACTCAATGGGACCGTAGTGTTGCAACCACACACAAGTTGACCTGCTGTGAGGAAAATACGAGTTAGTACATTTCAAACATGAAATAGGTAATTTTAAAGTCAACATAAAAAACCAAAATTCCAAAAGTATAAACCACAAAAAAATGCTTACCAATGAAACAAAGTGTGTCGTGCTCATCACCCTCCTCCCGCCCTGTGGTGCAACAGATGTCCCTTTCTCCAAAAATGTACTAAATGGGACCGTAGTGTTGCAACCACACACAAGTTGACCTGCTGTGAGGAAAAAACGAGTTAGTACATTTCAAACATGAAATAGGTCATTTTAAAGTCAACATAAAAAACCAAAATTCCAAAAGTATAAACCACAAAAAAATGCTTACCAATGGAAGTAAATGTGTCGTGCTTCTCTCCCTCGTCCCGCCCTGTGGTGCAACAGATGTCCCTTTCTCCAAAAATGTACTCAATGGGACCGTAGTGTTGCAACCACACACAAGTTGACCTGCTGTGAGGAAAAAACGAGTTAGTACATTTCAAACATGAAATAGGTCATTTTAAAGTCAACATAAAAAACCAAAATTCCAAAAGTATAAACCACAAAAAAATGCTTACCAATGAAACAAAATGTGTCGTGCTCCTCACCCTCCTCCCGCCCTGTGGTGCAACAGATGTCCCTTTCTCCAAAAATGTACTCAATGGGACCGTAGTGTTGCAACGACACACAAGTTGACCTGCTGTGAGGAAAAAACGAGTTAGTACATTTCAAACATCAAATAGGTCATCTTAAAGTCAACATAAAAAAACAAAATTCCAAAAGTATAAACCACAAAAAAATGCTTACCAATGGAAGTAAATGTGTCGTGCTTCTCTCCCTCCTCCCGCCCTGTGGTGCAACAGATGTCCCTTTCTCCAAAAATGTACTCAATGGGACCGTAGTGTTGCAACCACACACAAGTTGACCTGCTGTGAGGAAAAAACGAGTTAGTACATTTCAAACATGAAATAGGTCATTTTAAAGTCAACATAAAAAACCAAAATTCCAAAAGTATAAACCACAAAAAAATGCTTACCAATGAAACAAAATGTGTCGTGCTCCTCACCCTCCTCCCGCCCTGTGGTGCAACAGATGTCCCTTTCTCCAAAAATGTACTCAATGGGACCGTAGTGTGGCAACCACACACAAGTTGACCCGCTGTGAGGAAAAAACGAGTTAGTACATTTCAAACATGAAATAGGTCATTTTAAAACCAACATAAAAAACCAAAATTCCAAAAGTATAAACCACAAAAAAATGCTTACCAATGGAAGAAAATGTGTCGTGCTTCTCTCCCTCCTCCCGCCCTGTGGTGCAACAGATGTCCCTTTCTCCAAAAATGTACTCAATGGGACCGTAGTGTGGCAACCACATACAAGTTGACCTGCTGTGAGGAAAAAACGAGTTAGTACATTTCAAACATGAAATAGGTCATTTTAAAGTCAACATAAAAAACCAAAATTCCAAAAGTATAAACCACAAAAAAATGCTTACCAATGGAAGAAAATGTGTCGTGCTTCTCTCCCTCCTCCCGCCCTGTGGTGCAACAGTTGTCCCTTTCTCCAAATATGTACTCAATGGGACCGTAGTGTTGCAACGACACACAAGTTGACCTGCTGTGAGGAAAATACGAGTTAGTACATTTCAAACATGAAATAGGTCATTTTAAAGTCAACATAAAAAACCAAAATTCCAAAAGTATAAACCACAAAAAAATGCTTACCAATGAAACAAAATGTGTCGTGCTCCTCACCCTCCTCCCGCCCTGTGGTGCAAGAGATGTCCCTTTCTCCAAAAATGTACTCAATGGGACCGTAGTGTTGCAACCACACACAAGTTGACCTGCTGTGAGGAAAAAACGAGTTAGTACATTTCAAACATGAAATAGGTCATTCTAAAACCAACATAAAAAACCAAAATTCCAAAAGTATAAACCCCAAAAAAATGATTACCAATCGAAGAAAATGTGTCGTGCTTCTCTCCCTCCTCCCGCCCTGTGGTGCAACAGATGTCCCTTTCTCCAAAAATGTACTCAATGGGACCGTAGTGTGGCAACCACACACAAGTTGACCTGCTGTGAGGAAAATACGAGTTAGTACATTTCAAACATGAAATAGGTCATTTTAAAGTCAACATAAGAAACCAAAATTCCAAAAGTATAAACCACAAAAAAATGCTTACCAATGAAACAAAATGTGTCGTGCTCCTCACCCTCCTCCCGCCCTGTGGTGCAACAGATGTCCCTTTCTCCAAAAATGTACTCAATGGGACCGTAGTGTTGCAACGACACACAAGTTGACCTGCTGTGAGGAAAAAACGAGTTAGTACATTTCAAACATGAAATAGGTCATCTTAAAGTCAACATAAAAAAACAAAATTCCAAAAGTATAAACCACAAAAAAATGCTTACCAATGGAAGTAAATGTGTCGTGCTTCTCTCCCTCCTCCCGCCCTGTGGTGCAACAGATGTCCCTTTCTCCAAAAATGTACTCAATGGGACCGTAGTGTTGCAACCACACACAAGTTGACCTGCTGTGAGGAAAAAACGAGTTAGTAAATTTCAAACATGAAATAGGTCATTTTAAAGTCAACATAAAAAACCAAAATTCCAAAAGTATAAACCACAAAAAAATGCTTACCAATGAAACAAAATGTGTCGTGCTCCTCACCCTCCTCCCGCCCTGTGGTGCAACAGATGTCCCTTTCTCCAAAAATGTACTCAATGGGACCGTAGTGTTGCAACCACACACAAGTTGACCTGCTGTGAGGAAAAAACGAGTTAGTACATTTCAAACATGAAATAGGTCATTTTAGAGTCAACATAAAAAACCAAAATTCCAAAAGTATAAACCACAAAAAAACGCTTACCAATGGAAGAAAATGTGTCGTGCTTCTCTCCCTCCTCCCGCCCTGTGGTGCAACAGATGTCCCTTTCTCCAAAAATGTACTCAATGGGACCGTAGTGTGGCAACCACACACAAGTTGACCTGCTGTGAGGAAAAAACGAGTTAGTACATTTCAAACATGAAATAGGTCATTTTAAAGTCAACATAAAAAACCAAAATTCCATAAGTATAAACCACAAAAAAATGCTTACCAATGGAAGAAAATGTGTCGTGCTTCTCTCCCTCCTCCCGCCCTGTGGTGCAACAGATGTCCCTTTCTCCAAAAATGTACTCAATGGGACCGTAGTGTTGCAACCACACACAAGTTGACCTGCTGTGAGGAAAATACGAGTTAGTACATTTCAAACATGAAATAGGTCATTTTAAAGTCAACATACAAAACCAAAATTCCAAAAGTATAAACCACAAAAAAATGCTTACCAATGAAACAAAATGTGTCGTGCTCCTCACCCTCCTCCCACCCTGTGGTGCAGCAGATGTCCCTTTCTCCAAAAATGTACTCAAACAGACCGTAGTGTTGCAACCACACACAAGTTGACCTGCTGTGAGGAAAATACGAGTTAGTACATTTCAAACATGAAATAGGTCATTTTAAAGTCAACATAAGAAACCAAAATTCCAAAAGTATAAACCACAAAAAAATGCTTACCAATGAAACAAAATGTGTCGTGCTCCTCACCCTCCTCCCGCCCTGTGGTGCAACAGATGTCCCTTTCTCCAAAAATGTACTCAATGGGACCGAAGTGTTGCAACCACACACAAGTTGACCTGCTGTGAGGAAAAAACGAGTTAGTTCATTTCAAACATGAAGTAGGTCATTTTAAAGTCAACATAAAAAACCAAAATTCCAAAAGTATAAACCACAAAAAAATGCTTACCAATGAAACAAAATGTGTCGTGCTCCTCACCCTCCTCCCGCCCTGTGGTGCAACAGATGTCACTTTCTACAAAAATGTACTCAATGGGACCGTAGTGTTGCAACCACACACAAGTTGACCTGCTGTGAGGAAAATACGAGTTAATAGATTTCAAACATGAAATAGGTCATTTTAAAGTCAACATAAGAAACCAAAACTCCAAAAGTATAAACCACAAAAAAATGCTTACCAATGGAAGAAAATGTGTCGTGCTTCTCTCCCTCCTCCCGCACTGTGCTGCAACAGATGTCCCTTTCTCCAAAAATGTACTCAATGGGACCGTAGTGTTGCAACCACACACAAGTTGACCTGCTGTGAGGAAAATACGAGTTAGTACATTTCAAACATGAAATAGGTCATTTTAAAGTCAACATAAGAAACCAAAATTCCAAAAGTATAAACCACAAAAAAATGCTTACCAATGGAAGAAAATGTGTCGTGCTTCTCTCCTTCCTCCCGCACTGTGCTGCAACAGATGTCCCTTTCTCCAAAAATGTACTCAATGGGACCGTAGTGTTGCAACCACACACAAGTTGACCTGCTGTGAGGAAAATACGAGTTAGTACATTTCAAACATGAAATAGGTCATTTTAAAGTCAACATAAAAAACCAAAATTCCAAAAGTATAAACCACAAAAAAATGCTTACCAATGAAACAAAATGTGTCGTGCTCCTCACCCTCCTCCCGCCCTGTGGTGCAACAGATGTCCCTTTCTCCAAAAATGTACTCAATGGGACCGTAGTGTTGCAACCACACACAAGTTGACCTGCTGTGAGGAAAATACGAGTTAGTACATTTCAAACATGAAATAGGTCATTTTAAAGTCAACATAAGAAACCAAAATTCCAAAAGTATAAACCACAAAAAAATGCTTACCAATGGAAGAAAATGTGTCATGCTTCTCTCCCTCCTCCCGCCCTGTGGTGCAACAGATGTCCCTTTCTCCAAAAATGTACTCAATGGGACCGTAGTGTTACAACCACACACAAGTTGACCTGCTGTGAGGAAAATACGAGTTAGTACATTTCAAACATGAAATAGGTCATTTTAAAGTCAACATAGGAAACCAAAATTCCAAAAGTATAAACCACAAAAAAATGCTTACCAATGGAAGAAAATGTGTCGTGCTTCTCTCCCTCCTCCCGCACTGTGCTGCAACAGATGTCCCTTTCTCCAAAAATGTACTCAATGGGACCGTAGTGTTGCAACCACACACAAGTTGACCTGCTGTGAGGAAAAAACGAGTTAGTACATTTCAAACATGAAATAGGTCATTTTAAAATCAACATAAAAAACCAAAATTCCAAAAGTATAAACCACAAAAAAATGCTTACCAATGAAACAAAATGTGTCGTGCTCCGCACCCTCCTCCCGCCCTGTGGTGCAACAGATGTCCCTTTCTCCAAAAATGTACTCAATGGGACCGTAGTGTTGCAACCACACACAAGTTGACCTGCTGTGAGGAAAAAACGAGTTAGTACATTTCAAACATGAAATAGGTCATTTTAAAGTCAACATAGAAAACCAAAATTCCAAAAGTATAAACCACAAAAAAATACTTACCAATGGAAGAAAATGTGTCATGCTTCTCTCCCTCCTCCCGCCCTGTGGTGCAACAGATGTCCCTTTCTCCAAAAATGTACTCAATGGGACCGTAGTGTTGCAACCACACACAAGTTGACCTGCTGTGAGGAAAAAACGAGTAAGTACATTTCAAATATGAAATAGGTCATTTTAAAGTCAACATAAGAAACCAAAATTCCAAAAGTATAAACCACAAAAAAATGCTTACCACTGAAACAAAATGTGTCGTGCTCCTCACCCTCCTCCAGCCCTGTGGTGCAACAGATGTCCCTTTCTCCAAAAATGTACTCAATGGGACGGTAGTGTTGCAACCACACACAAGTTGACCTGATGTGAGGAAAAAACGAGTTAGTACATTTCAAACATGAAATAGGTCCTTTTTAAGTCAACATAAAAAACCAAAATTCCAAAAGTATAAACCACAAAAAAATGCTTACCAATGGAAGAAAATGTGTCGTACTTCTCTCTCGCCTCCCGCCCTGTGGTGCAACAGATGTCCCTTTCTCCAAAAATGTACTCAATGGGACCGTAGTGTTGCAACCACACGTAAGTTGACCTGCTGTGAGGAAAATACGAGTTAATACATTTCAAACATGAAATAGGTCATTTTAAAGTTCAACATAAACAACCAAAATTCCAAAAGTATAAACCACAAAAAAATGCTTACCAACGAAACAAAATGTGTCGTGCTCCTCACCCAGCTCCCGCCCTGTGGTGCAACAGATGTCCCTTTCTCCAAAAATGTACTCAATGGGACCGTAGTGTTGCAACCACACAGAAGTTGACCTGCTGTGAGGAAAAAACGAGTTAGTACATTTCAAACATGAAATAGGTCATTTTAAAGTCAACATAAAAAACCAAAATTCCAAAAGTATAACCCACAAAAAAATGCTTACCAATGAAACAAAATGTGTCGTGTTTCTCTCCCTCCTCCCGCCCTGTGGTGCAACAGATGTCCCTTTCTCCAAAATGTACTCAATGGGACCGTAGTGTTGCAACCACACACAAGTTGACCTGCTGTGAGGAAAAAACGAGTTAGTACATTTCAAACATGAAATAGGTCATTTTAAAGTCAACATAAAAAACCAAAATTCCAAGAGTATAAACCACAAAAAAATGCTTACCAATGAAACAGAATGTGTCGTGCTCCTCACCCTTCTCCCGCCCTGTGGTGCAACAGATGTCCCTTTCTCCAAAAATGTACTCAATGGGACCGTAGTGTTGCAACCACACACAAGTTGACCTGCTGTGAGGAAAAAAAGAGTTAGTACATTTCAAACATGAAATAGGTCATTTTAAAGTCAACATAAAAAACCAATATTCCAAAAGTATAAACCACAAAAAAATGCTTACCAATGGAAGAAAATGTGTCGTGCTTCTCTCCCTCCTCCCGCCCTGTGGTGCAACAGATGTCCCTTTCTCCAAAAATGTACTCAATGGGACCGTAGTGTTGCAACCACACACAAGTTGACCTGCTGTGAGGAAAAAACGAGTTAGTACATTTCAAACATGAAATAGGTAATTTTAAAGTCAACATAAAAAACCAAAATTCCAAGAGTATAAACCACAAAAAAATGCTTACCAATGAAACAGAATGTGTCGTGCTCCTCACCCTTCTCCCGCCCTGTGGTGCAACAGATGTCCCTTTCTCCAAAAATGTACTCAATGGGACCGTAGTGTTGCAACCACACACAAGTTGACCTGCTGTGAGGAAAAAAAGAGTTAGTACATTTCAAACATGAAATAGGTCATTTTAAAGTCAACATAAAAAACCAAAATTCCAAAAGTATAAACCACAAAAAAATGCTTACCAATGGAAGAAAATGTGTCGTGCTTCTCTCCCTCCTCCCGCCCTGTGGTGCAACAGATGTCCCTTTCTCCAAAAATGTACTCAATGGGACCGTAGTGTTGCAACCACACACAAGTTGACCTGCTGTGAGGAAAATACGAGTTAGTACATTTCAAACATGAAATAGGTAATTTTAAAGTCAACATAAAAAACCAAAATTCCAAATGTATAAACCACAAAAAAATGCTTACCAATGAAACAAAATGTGTCGTGCTCCTCACCCTCCTCCCGCCCTGTGGTGCAACAGTTGTCCCTTTCTCCAAAAATGTACTCAATGGGACCGTAGTGTTGCAACCACACACAAGTTGACCTGCTGTGAGGAAAAAACGAGTTAGTACATTTCAAACATGAAATAGGTCATTTTAAAGTCAACATAAAAAACCAAAATTTCAAAAGTATAAACCACAAAAAAATGCTTACCAATGAAACAAAATGTGTTGTGCTCCTAACCCTCCTCCCGCCCTGTGGTGCAACAGATGTCCCTTTCTCCAAAAATGTACTCAATGGGACCGTAGTGTTGCAACCACACACAAGTTGACCTGCTGTGAGGAAAAAACGAGTTAGTACATTTCAAACATGAAATAGGTCATTTTAAAGTCAACATAAAAAACCAAAATTCCAAAAGTATAAACCACAAAAAAATGCTTACCAATGGAAGAAAATGTGTCGTGCTTCTCTCCCTCCTCCCGCCCTGTGGTGCAACAGATGTCCCTTTCTCCAAAAATGTACTCAATGGGACCGTAGTGTTGCAACCACACACAAGTTGACCTGCTGTGAGGAAAAAACGAGTTAGTAAATTTCAAACATGAGATATGTCATTTTAAAGTCAACATAAAAAACCGAAATTCCAAAAGTATAAACCACAAAAAAATGCTTACCAATGAATCAAAATGTGTCGTGCTCCTCACCCTCCTCCCGCCCTGTGGTGCAACAGATGTCCCTTTCTCCAAAAATGTACTCAATGGAACCGTAGTGTTGCAACCACACACAAGTTGACCTGCTGTGAGGAAAAAACGAGTTAGTACATTTCAAACATGAAATAGGTCATTTTAGAGTCAACATAAAAAACCAAAATTCCAAAAGTATAAACCACAAAAAAATGCTTACCAATGGAAGAAAATGTGTCGTGCTTCTCTCCTTCCTCCCGCACTGTGCTGCAACAGATGTCCCTTTCTCCAAAAATGTACTCAATGGGACCGTAGTGTTGCAACCACACACAAGTTGACCTGCTGTGAGGAAAAAACGAGTCAGTACATTTCAAACATGAAATAGGTAATTTTAAAGTCAACATAAAACACCAAAATTCCAAAAGTATAAACCACAAAAAAATGCTTACCACTGAAACAAAATGTGTCGTGCTCCTCACCCTTCTCCCACCCTGTGGTGCAACAGATGTCCCTTTCTCCAAAAATGTACTCAATGGGACCGTAGTGTTGCAACCACACACAAGTTGACCTGCTGTGAGGAAAAAACGAGTTAGTACATTTCAAACATGAAATAGGTCATTTTAAAGTCAACATAAAAAACCAAAATTCCAAAATATAAACCACAAAAAAATGCTTACCAATGAAACAAAATGTGTCGTGCTCCTCACCCTCCTCCCGCCCTGTGGTGCAACAGATGTCCCTTTCTCCAAAAATGTACTCAATGGGACCGTAGTGTTGCAACCACACACAAGTTGACCTGATGTGAGGAAAAAACGAGTTAGTACATTTCAAACATGAAATAGGTCCTTTTTAAGTCAACATAAAAAACCAAAATTCCAAAAGTATAAACCACAAAAAAATGCTTACCAATGGAAGAAAATGTGTCGTACTTCTCTCTCGCCTCCCGCCCTGTGGTGCAACAGATGTCCCTTTCTCCAAAAATGTACTCAATGGGACCGTAGTGTTGCAACCACACGTAAGTTGACCTGCTGTGAGGAAAATACGAGTTAATACATTTCAAACATGAAATAGGTCATTTTAAAGTCAACATAAACAACCAAAATTCCAAAAGTATAAACCACAAAAAAATGCTTACCAACGAAACAAAATGTGTCGTGCTCCTCACCCAGCTCCCGCCCTGTGGTGCAACAGATGTCCCTTTCTCCAAAAATGTACTCAATGGGACCGTAGTGTTGCAACCACACAGAAGTTGACCTGCTGTGAGGAAAAAACGAGTTAGTACATTTCAAACATGAAATAGGTCATTTTAAAGTCAACATAAAAAACCAAAATTCCAAAAGTATAAACCACAAAAAAATGCTTACCAATGAAACAAAATGTGTCGTGTTTCTCTCCCTCCTCCCGCCCTGTGGTGCAACAGATGTCCCTTTCTCCAAAATGTACTCAATGGGACCGTAGTGTTGCAACCACACACAAGTTGACCTGCTGTGAGGAAAAAACAAGTTAGTACATTTCAAACATGAAATAGGTCATTTTAAAGTCAACATAAAAAACCAAAATTCCAAGAGTATAAACCACAAAAAAATGCTTACCAATGAAACAGAATGTGTCGTGCTCCTCACCCTTCTCCCGCCCTGTGGTGCAACAGATGTCCCTTTCTCCAAAAATTGTACTCAATGGGACCGTAGTGTTGCAACCACACACAAGTTGACCTGCTGTGAGGAAAAAGAGAGTTAGTACATTTCAAACATGAAATAGGTCATTTTAAAGTCAACATAAAAAACCAAAATTCCAAAAGTATAAACCACAAAAAAATGCTTACCAATGGAAGAAAATGTGTCGTGCTTCTCTCCCTCCTCCCGCCCTGTGGTGCAACAGATGTCCCTTTCTCCAAAAATGTACTCAATGGGACCGTAGTGTTGCAACCACACACAAGTTGACCTGCTGTGAGGAAAATACGAGTTAGTACATTTCAAACATGAAATAGGTAATTTTAAAGTCAACATAAAAAACCAAAATTCCAAAAGTATAAACCACAAAAAAATGCTTACCAATGAAACAAAATGTGTCGTGCTCCTCACCCTCCTCCCGCCCTGTGGTGCAACAGTTGTCCCTTTCTCCAAAAATGTACTCAATGGGACCGTAGTGTTGCAACCACACACAAGTTGACCTGCTGTGAGGAAAAAACGAGTTAGTACATTTCAAACATGAAATAGGTCATTTTAAAGTCAACATAAAAAACCAAAATTCCAAAAGTATAAAACACAAAAAAATGCTTACCAATGAAACAAAATGTGTCGTGCTCCTAACCCTCCTCCCGCCCTGTGGTGCAACAGATGTCCCTTTCTCCAAAAATGTTCTCAATGGGACCGTAGTGTTGCAACCACACACAAGTTGACCTGCTGTGAGGAAAAAACGAGTTAGTACATTTCAAACATGAAATAGGTCATTTTAAAGTCAACATAAAAAACCAAAACTCCAAAAGTATAAACCACAAAAAAATGCTTACCAATGGAAGAAAATGTGTCGTGCTTCTCTCCCTCCTCCCGCCCTGTGGTGCAACAGATGTCCCTTTCTCCAAAAATGTACTCAATGGGACCGTAGTGTTGCAACCACACACAAGTTGACCTGCTGTGAGGAAAAAACGAGTTAGTAAATTTCAAACATGAGATAGGTCATTTTAAAGTCAACATAAAAAACCGAAATTCCAAAAGTATAAACCACAAAAAAATGCTTACCAATGAAACAAAATGTGTCCTGCTCCTCACCCTCCTCCCGCCCTGTGGTGCAACAGATGTCCCTTTCTCCAAAAATGTACTCAATGGAACCGTAGTGTTGCAACCACACACAAGTTGACCTGCTGTGAGGAAAAAACGAGTTAGTACATTTCAAACATGAAATAGGTCATTTTAGAGTCAACATAAAAAACCAAAATTCCAAAAGTATAAACCACAAAAAAATGCTTACCAATGAAACAAAATGTGTCGTGCTCCTCACCCTCCTCCCGCCCTGTGGTGCAACAGATGTCCCTTTCTCCAAAAATGTACTCAATGGGACCGTAGTGTTGCAACCACACACAAGTTGACCTGCTGTGAGGAAAATACGAGTTAATACATTTCAAACATGAAATAGGTCATTTTAAAGTCAACATAAAAAACCTAATTCCAAAAGTATAAACCACAAAAAAATGCTTACCAATGAAACAAAATGTGTCGTGCTCCTCACCCTCCATTCCGCCCTGTGGTGCAACAGATGTCCCTTTCTCCAAAAATGTACTCAATGGGACCGTAGTGTTGCAACCACACACAAGTTGACCTGCTGTGAGGAAAAAACGAGTTAGTACATTTCAAACATGAAATAGGTCATTTTAAAGTCAACATAAAAAACCAAAATTCCAAGAGTATAAACCACAAAAAAATGCTTACCAATGAAACAAAACGTGTCGTGCTCCTCACCCTCCACCCGCCCTGTGGTGCAACAGATGTCCCTTTCTCCAAAAATGTACTCAATGGGACCGTAGTGTTGCAACCACACACAAGTTGACCTGCTGTGAGGAAAATACGAGTTAGTACATTTCAAACATGAAATAGGTCATTTTAAAGTCAACATAAAAAACCAAAATTCCAAAAGTATAAACCACAAAAAAATTCTTACCAATGGAAGAAAATGTGTCGTGCTTCTCTCCCTCCTCCCGCCCTGTGGTGCAACAGATGTCCCTTTCTCCAAAAATGTACTCAATGGGACCGTAGTGTTAAAACCACACACAAGTTGACCTGCTGTGAGGAAAATACGAGTTAGTACATTTCAAACATGAAATAGGTCATTTTAAAGTCAACATAAAAAACCAAAATTCCAAAAGTATAAACCACAAAAAAATTCTTACCAATGGAAAAAAAATGTGTCGTGCTTCTCTCCCTCCTCCCGCCCTCTGGTGCAACAGATGTCCCTTTCTCCAAAAATGTACTCAATGGGACCGTAGTGTTGCAACCACACACAAGTTGACCTGCTGTGAGGAAAAAACGAGTTAGTACATTTCAAACATGAAATAGGTCATTTTAAAGTCAACATAAAAAACCAAAATTCCAAAAGTATAAACCACAAAAAAATGCTTACCAATGAAACAGAATGTGTCGTGCTCCTCACCCTCCTCCCGCCCTGTGGTGCAACAGATGTCCCTTTCTCCAAAAATGTACTCAATGGGACCGTAGTGTTGCAACCACACACAAGTTGACCTGCTGTGAGGAAAATATGAGTTACTACATTTCAAACATGACATAGGTCATTTTAAAGTCAAAATAAAAAACCAAAATTCCAAAAGTATAAACCACAAAAAAATGCTTACCAATGAAAGAAAATGTGTCGTGCTCCTCACCCTCCTCCCGCCCTGTGGTGCAACAGATGTCCCTTTCTCCAAAAATGTACTCAATGGGACCGTAGTGTTGCAACCACACACAAGTTGACCTGCTGTGAGGAAAAAACGAGTTAGTACATTTCAAACATGAAATAGGTCATTTTAAAGTCAACATAAAAAACCAAAATTCCAAAAGTATAAACCACAAAAAAATGCTTACCAATGAAACAAAATGTGTCGTGCTCCTCACCCTCCTCCCTCCCTGTGGTGCAACAGATGTCCCTTTCTCCAAAAATGTACTCAATGGGACCGTAGTGTTGCAACCACACACAAGTTGACCTGCTGTGAGGAAAAAACGAGTTAGTACATTTCAAACATGAAATAGGTCATTTTAAAATCAACATAAAAAACCAAAATTCCAAAAGTTTAAACCACAAAAAATGCTTACCAATGGAATAAAATGTGTCGTGCTTCTCTCCCTCCTCCCGCCCTGTGGTGCAACAGATGTCCCTTTCTCCAAAAATGTACTCAATGGGACCGTAGTGTTGCAACCACACACAAGTTGACCTGCTGTGAGGAAAAAACGAGTTAGTACATTTCAAACATGAAATAGGTCATTTTAAAGTCAACATAAAAAACCAAAATTCCAAAAGTATAAACCACAAAAAAATGCTTACCAATGAAAGAAAATGTGTCGTGCTCCTCACCCTCCTCCCTCCCTGTGGTGCAACAGATGTCCCTTTCTCCAAAAATGTACTCAATGGGACCGTAGTGTTGCAACCACACACAAGTTGACCTGCTGTGAGGAAAAAACGAGTTAGTACATTTCAAACATGAAATAGGTCATTTTAAAGTCAACATAAAAAACCAAAATTCCAAAAGTATAAACCACAAAAAAATGCTTACCAATGAAACAAAATGTGTCGTGCTCCTCACCCTCCTCCCGCCCTGTGGTGCAACAGATGTCCCTTTCTCCAAAAATGTACTCAATGGGACCGTAGTGTTGCAACCACACACAAGTTGACCTGCTGTGAGGAAAAAACGAGTTAGTACATTTCAAACATGAAATAGGTCCTTTTTAAGTCAACATAAAAAACCAAAATTCCAAAAGTATAAACCACAAAAAAATGCTTACCAATGGAGGAAAATGTGTCGTACTTCTCTCTCGCCTCCCGCCCTGTGGTGCAACAGATGTCCCTTTCTCCAAAAATGTACTCAATGGGACCGTAGTGTTGCAACCACACGTAAGTTGACCTGCTGTGAGGAAAATACGAGTTAATACATTTCAAACATGAAATAGGTCATTTTAAAGTCAACATAAACAACCAAAATTCCAAAAGTATAAACCAGAAAAAAATGCTTACCAACGAAAGAAAATGTGTCGTGCTCCTCACCCAGCTCCCGCCCTGTGGTGCAACAGATGTCCCTTTCTCCAAAAATGTACTCAATGGGACCGTAGTGTTGCAACCACACAGAAGTTGACCTGCTGTGAGGAAAAAACGAGTTAGTACATTTCAAACATGAAATAGGTCATTTTAAAGTCAACATAAAAAACCAAAATTCCAAAAGTATAAACCACAAAAAAATGCTTACCAATGAAACAAAATGTGTCGTGTTTCTCTCCCTCCTCCCGCCCTGTGGTGCAACAGATGTCCCTTTCTCCAAAATGTACTCAATGGGACCGTAGTGTTGCAACCACACACAAGTTGACCTGCTGTGAGGAAAAAACAAGTTGGTACATTTCAAACATGAAATAGGTCATTTTAAAGTCAACATAAAAAACCAAAATTCCAAGAGTATAAACCACAAAAAAATGCTTACCAATGAAACAGAATGTGTCGTGCTCCTCACCCTTCTCCCGCCCTGTGGTGCAACAGATGTCCCTTTCTCCAAAAATGTACTCAATGGGACCGTAGTGTTGCAACCACACACAAGTTGACCTGCTGTGAGGAAAAAACGAGTTAGTACATTTCAAACATGAAATAGGTCATTTTAAAGTCAACATAAAAAACCAAAATTCCAAAAGTATAAACCACAAAAAAATGCTTACCAATGGAAGAAAATGTGTCGTGCTTCTCTCCCTCCTCCCGCCCTGTGGTGCAACAGATGTCCCTTTCTCCAAAAATGTACTCAATGGGACCGTAGTGTTGCAACCACACACAAGTTGACCTGCTGTGAGGAAAATACGAGTTAGTACATTTCAAACATGAAATAGGTAATTTTAAAGTCAACATAAAAAACCTAAATTCCAAAAGTATAAACCACAAAAAAATGCTTACCAATGAAACAAAATGTGTCGTGCTCCTCACCCTCCTCCCGCCCTGTGGTGCAACAGTTGTCCCTTTCTCCAAAAATGTACTCAATGGGACCGTAGTGTTGCAACCACACACAAGTTGACCTGCTGTGAGGAAAAAACGAGTTAGTACATTTCAAACATGAAATAGGTCATTTTAAAGTCAACATAAAAAACCAAAATTCCAAAAGTATAAACCACAAAAAAATGCTTACCAATGGAAGAAAATGTGTCGTGCTTCTCTCCCTCCTCCCGCCCTGTGGTGCAACAGATGTCCCTTTCTCCAAAAATGTACTCAATGGGACCGTAGTGTTGCAACCACACACAAGTTGACCTGCTGTGAGGAAAAAACGAGTTAGTACATTTCAAACATGAAATAGGTCATTTTAGAGTCAACATGAAAAACCAAAATTCCAAAAGTGTAAACCACAAAAAAATGCTTACCAATGAAACAAAATGTGTCGTGCTCCTCACCCTCCTCCCGCCCTGTGGTGCAACAGATGTCCCTTTCTCCAAAAATGTACTCAATGGGACCGTAGTGTTGCAACCACACACAAGTTGACCTGCTGTGAGGAAAATACGAGTTAATACATTTCAAACATGAAATAGGTCATTTTAAAGTCAACATAAAAAACCTAATTCCAAAAGTGTAAACCACAAAAAAATGCTTACCAATGAAACAAAATGTGTCGTGCTCCTCACCCTCCATTCCGCCCTGTGGTGCAACAGATGTCCCTTTCTCCAAAAATGTACTCAATGGGACCGTAGTGTTGCAACCACACACAAGTTGACCTGCTGTGAGGAAAAAACGAGTTAGTACATTTCAAACATGAAATAGGTCATTTTAAAGTCAACATAAAAAACCAAAATTCCAAGAGTATAAACCACAAAAAAATGCTTACCAATGAAACAAAACGTGTCGTGCTCCTCACCCTCCACCCGCCCTGTGGTGCAACAGATGTCCCTTTCTCCAAAAATGTACTCAATGGGACCGTAGTGTTGCAACCACACACAAGTTGACCTGCTGTGAGGAAAATACGAGTTAGTACATTTCAAACATGAAATAGGTCATTTTAAAGTCAACATAAAAAACCAAAATTCCAAAAGTATAAACCACAAAAAAATTCTTACCAATGGAAGAAAATGTGTCGTGCTTCTCTCCCTCCTCCCGCCCTGTGGTGCAACAGATGTCCCTTTCTCCAAAAATGTACTCAATGGGACCGTAGTGTTAAAACCACACACAAGTTGACCTGCTGTGAGGAAAATACGAGTTAGTACATTTCAAACATGAAATAGGTCATTTTAAAGTCAACATAAAAAACCAAAATTCCAAAAGTATAAACCACAAAAAAATTTTTACCAATGGAAAAAAAATGTGTCGTGCTTCTCTCCCTCCTCCCGCCCTGTGGTGCAACAGATGTCCCTTTCTCCAAAAATGTACTCAATGGGACCGTAGTGTTGCAACCACACACAAGTTGACCTGCTGTCAGGAAAAAACGAGTTAGTACATTTCAAACATGAAATAGGTCATTTTAAAGTCAACATAAAAAACCAAAATTCCAAAAGTATAAACCACAAAAAAATGCTTACCAATGAAACAGAATGTGTCGTGCTCCTCACCCTCCTCCCGCCCTGTGGTGCAACAGATGTCCCTTTCTCCAAAAATGTACTCAATGGGACCGTAGTGTTGCAACCACACACAAGTTGACCTGCTGTGAGGAAAAAACGAGTTAGTACATTTCAAACATGAAATAGGTCATTTTAAAGTCAACATAAAAAACCAAAATTCCAAAAGTATAAACCACAAAAAAATGCTTACCAATGGAAGAAAATGTGTCGTGCTTCTCTCCCTCCTCCCGCCCTGTGGTGCAACAGATGTCCCTTTCTCCAAAAATGTACTCAATGGGACCGTAGTGTTGCAACCACACACAAGTTGACCTGCTGTGAGGAAAATACGAGTTAGTACATTTCAAACATGAAATAGGTAATTTTAAAGTCAACATAAAAAACCTAAATTCCAAAAGTATAAACCACAAAAAAATGCTTACCAATGAAACAAAATGTGTCGTGCTCCTCACCCTCCTCCCGCCCTGTGGTGCAACAGTTGTCCCTTTCTCCAAAAATGTACTCAATGGGACCGTAGTGTTGCAACCACACACAAGTTGACCTGCTGTGAGGAAAAAACGAGTTAGTACATTTCAAACATGAAATAGGTCATTTTAAAGTCAACATAAAAAACCAAAATTCCAAAAGTATAAACCACAAAAAAATGCTTACCAATGAAACAAAATGTGTCGTGCTCCTAACCCTCCTCCCGCCCTGTGGTGCAACAGATGTCCCTTTCTCCAAAAATGTACTCAACGGGACCGTAGTGTTGCAACCACACACAAGTTGACCTGCTGTGAGGAAAAAACGAGTTAGTACATTTCAAACATGAAATAGGTCATTTTTAAGTCAATATAAAAAACCAAAATTCCAAAAGTAGAAACCACAAAAAAATGCTTACCAATGGAAGAAAATGTGTCGTGCTTCTCTCCCTCCTCCCGCCCTGTGGTGCAACAGATGTCCCTTTCTCCAAAAATGTACTCAATGGGACCGTAGTGTTGCAACCACACACAAGTTGACCTGCTGTGAGGAAAATACGAGTTAATACATTTCAAACATGAAATAGGTCATTTTAAAGTCAACATAAAAAACCTAATTCCAAAAGTGTAAACCACAAAAAAATGCTTACCAATGAAACAAAATGTGTCGTGCTCCTCACCCTCCATTCCGCCCTGTGGTGCAACAGATGTCCCTTTCTCCAAAAATGTACTCAATGGGACCGTAGTGTTGCAACCACACACAAGTTGACCTGCTGTGAGGAAAAAACGAGTTAGTACATTTCAAACATGAAATAGGTCATTTTAAAGTCAACATAAAAAACCAAAATTCCAAGAGTATAAACCACAAAAAAATGCTTACCAATGAAACAAAACGTGTCGTGCTCCTCACCCTCCACCCGCCCTGTGGTGCAACAGATGTCCCTTTCTCCAAAAATGTACTCAATGGGACCGTAGTGTTGCAACCACACACAAGTTGACCTGCTGTGAGGAAAATACAAGTTAGTACATTTCAAACATGAAATAGGTCATTTTAAAGTCAACATAAAAAACCAAAATTCCAAAAGTATAAACCACAAAAAAATTCTTACCAATGGAAGAAAATGTGTCGTGCTTCTCTCCCTCCTCCCGCCCTGTGGTGCAACAGATGTCCCTTTCTCCAAAAATGTACTCAATGGGACCGTAGTGTTAAAACCACACACAAGTTGACCTGCTGTGAGGAAAATACGAGTTAGTACATTTCAAACATGAAATAGGTCATTTTAAAGTCAACATAAAAAACCAAAATTCCAAAAGTATAAACCACAAAAAAATTCTTACCAATGGAAAAAAAATGTGTCGTGCTTCTCTCCCTCCTCCCGCCCTCTGGTGCAACAGATGTCCCTTTCTCCAAAAATGTACTCAATGGGACCGTAGTGTTGCAACCACACACAAGTTGACCTGCTGTGAGGAAAAAACGAGTTAGTACATTTCAAACATGAAATAGGTCATTTTAAAGTCAACATAAAAAACCAAAATTCCAAGAGTATAAACCACAAAAAAATGCTTACCAATGAAACAAAACGTGTCGTGCTCCTCACCCTCCACCCGCCCTGTGGTGCAACAGATGTCCCTTTCTCCAAAAATGTACTCAATGGGACCGTAGTGTTGCAACCACACACAAGTTGACCTGCTGTGAGGAAAAAACGAGTTAGTACATTTCAAACATGAAATAGGTCATTTTAAAGTCAACATAAAAAACCAAAATTCCAAAAGTATAAACCACAAAAAAATGCTTACCAATGAAACAAAATGTGTCGTGCTCCTAACCCTCCTCCCGCCCTGTGGTGCAACAGATGTCCCTTTCTCCAAAAATGTACTCAACGGGACCGTAGTGTTGCAACCACACACAAGTTGACCTGCTGTGAGGAAAAAACGAGTTAGTACATTTCAAACATGAAATAGGTCATTTTTAAGTCAATATAAAAAACCAAAATTCCAAAAGTAGAAACCACAAAAAAATGCTTACCAATGGAAGAAAATGTGTCGTGCTTCTCTCCCTCCTCCCGCCCTGTGGTGCAACAGATGTCCCTTTCTCCAAAAATGTACTCAATGGGACCGTAGTGTTGCAACCACACACAAGTTGACCTGCTGTGAGGAAAATACGAGTTAATACATTTCAAACATGAAATAGGTCATTTTAAAGTCAACATAAAAAACCTAATTCCAAAAGTGTAAACCACAAAAAAATGCTTACCAATGAAACAAAATGTGTCGTGCTCCTCACCCTCCATTCCGCCCTGTGGTGCAACAGATGTCCCTTTCTCCAAAAATGTACTCAATGGGACCGTAGTGTTGCAACCACACACAAGTTGACCTGCTGTGAGGAAAAAACGAGTTAGTACATTTCAAACATGAAATAGGTCATTTTAAAGTCAACATAAAAAACCAAAATTCCAAGAGTATAAACCACAAAAAAATGCTTACCAATGAAACAAAACGTGTCGTGCTCCTCACCCTCCACCCGCCCTGTGGTGCAACAGATGTCCCTTTCTCCAAAAATGTACTCAATGGGACCGTAGTGTTGCAACCACACACAAGTTGACCTGCTGTGAGGAAAATACAAGTTAGTACATTTCAAACATGAAATAGGTCATTTTAAAGTCAACATAAAAAACCAAAATTCCAAAAGTATAAACCACAAAAAAATTCTTACCAATGGAAGAAAATGTGTCGTGCTTCTCTCCCTCCTCCCGCCCTGTGGTGCAACAGATGTCCCTTTCTCCAAAAATGTACTCAATGGGACCGTAGTGTTAAAACCACACACAAGTTGACCTGCTGTGAGGAAAATACGAGTTAGTACATTTCAAACATGAAATAGGTCATTTTAAAGTCAACATAAAAAACCAAAATTCCAAAAGTATAAACCACAAAAAAATTCTTACCAATGGAAAAAAAATGTGTCGTGCTTCTCTCCCTCCTCCCGCCCTCTGGTGCAACAGATGTCCCTTTCTCCAAAAATGTACTCAATGGGACCGTAGTGTTGCAACCACACACAAGTTGACCTGCTGTGAGGAAAAAACGAGTTAGTACATTTCAAACATGAAATAGGTCATTTTAAAGTCAACAGAAAAAACCAAAATTCCAAAAGTATAAACCACAAAAAAATGCTTACCAATGAAACAAAATGTGTCGTGCTCCTCACCCTCCTCCCGCTCTGTGGTGCAACAGATGTCCCTTTCTCCAAAAATGTACTCAATGGGACCGTAGTGTTGCAACCACACACAAGTTGACCTGCTGTGAGGAAAAAACGAGTTAGTACATTTCAAACATGAAATAGGTCATTTTAAAATCAACATAAAAAACCAAAATTTCAAAAGTTTAAACCACAAAAAATGCTTACCAATGGAATAAAATGTGTCGTGCTTCTCTCCCTCCTCCCGCCCTGTGGTGCAACAGATGTCCGTTTCTCCAAAAATGTACTCAATGGGACCGTAGTGTTGCAACCACACACAAGTTGACCTGCTGTGAGGAAAAAACGAGTTAGTACATTTCAAACATGAAATAGGTCATTTTAAAGTCAACATAAAAAACCAAAATTCCAAAAGTATAAACCACAAATAAAAGCTTACCAATGGAATAAACTGTGTCGTGCTTCTCTCCCTCCTCCCGCCCTGTGGTGCAACAGATGTCCCTTTCTCCAAAAATGTACTCAATGGGACCGTAGTGTTGCAACCACACACACGTTGACCCGCTGTGAGGAAAAAACGAGTTAGTACATTTCAAACATGAAATAGGTCATTTTAAAGTCAACATAAAAAACGAAAATTCCAAAAGTATAAACCACAAAAAAATGCTTACCAATGAAACAAAACGTGTCGTGCTCCTCACCCTCCTCCCGCCCTGTGGTGCAACAGATGTCCCTTTCTCCAAAAATGTACTCAATGGGACCGTAGTGTTGCAACCACACACAAGTTGACCAGCTGTGAGGAAAATACGAGTTAGTACATTTCAAACATGAAATAGGTCATTTTAAAGTCAACATAAAAAAACAAAATTCCAAAAGTATAAACCACAAAAAAATTCTTACCAATGGAAGAAAATGTGTCGTGCTTCTCTCCCTCCTCCCGCCCTGTGGTGCAACAGATGTCCCTTTCTCCAAAAATGTACTCAATGGGACCGTAGTGTTAAAACCACACACAAGTTGACCTGCTGTGAGGAAAATACGAGTTAGTACATTTCAAACATGAAATAGGTCATTTTAAAGTCAACATAAAAAACCAAAATACCAAAAGTATAAACCACAAAAAAATTCTTACCAATGGAAAAAAAATGTGTCGTGCTTCTCTCCCTCCTCCCACCCTGTGGTGCAACAGTTGTCCCTTTCTCCAAAAATGTACTCAATGGGACCGTAGTGTTGCAACCACACACAAGTTGACCTGCTGTGAGGAAAAAACGAGTTAGTACATTTCAAACATGAAATAGGTCATTTTAAAGTCAACATAAAAAACCAAAATTCCAAAAGTATAAACCACAAAAAAATGCTTACCAATGAAACAGAATGTGTCGTGCTCCTCACCCTCCTCCCGCCCTGTGGTGCAACAGATGTCCCTTTCTCCAAAAATGTACTCAATGGGACCGTAGTGTTGCAACCACACACAAGTTGACCTGCTGTGAGGAAAAAAACGAGTTAGTACATTTCAAACATGACATAGGTCATTTTAAAGTCAACATAAAAAACCAAAATTCCAAAAGTATAAACCACAAAAAAATGCTTACCAATGAAACAATATGTGTCGTGCTCCTCACCCTCCTCCCGCCCTGTGGTGCAACAGATGTCCCATTCTCCAAAAATGTACTCAATGGGACCGTAGTGTTGCAACCACACACAAGTTGACCTGCTGTGAGGAAAAAACGAGTTAGTACATTTCAAACATGAAATAGGTTATTTTAAAATCAACATAAAAAACCAAAATTCCAAGAGTATAAACCACAAAAAAATGCTTACCAATGGAAGAAAATGTGTCGTACTTCTCTCTCGCCTCCCGCCCTGTGGTGCAACAGATGTCCCTTTCTCCAAAAATGTACTCAATGGGACCGTAGTGTTGCAACCACACGTAAGTTGACCTGCTGTGAGGAAAATACGAGTTAATACATTTCAAACATGAAATAGGTCATTTTAAAGTCAACATAAACAACCAAAATTCCAAAAGTATAAACCACAAAAAAATGCTTACCAACGAAACAAAATGTGTCGTGCTCCTCACCCAGCTCCCGCCCTGTGGTGCAACAGATGTCCCTTTCTCCAAAAATGTACTCAATGGGACCGTAGTGTTGCAACCACACAGAAGTTGACCTGCTGTGAGGAAAAAACGAGTTAGTACATTTCAAACATGAAATAGGTCATTTTAAAGTCAACATAAAAAACCAAAATTCCAAAAGTATAAACCACAAAAAAATGCTTACCAATGAAACAAAATGTGTCGTGTTTCTCTCCCTCCTCCCGCCCTGTGGTGCAACAGATGTCCCTTTCTCCAAAATGTACTCAATGGGACCGTAGTGTTGCAACCACACACAAGTTGACCTGCTGTGAGGAAAAAACAAGTTAGTACATTTCAAACATGAAATAGGTCATTTTAAAGTCAACATAAAAAACCAAAATTCCAAGAGTATAAACCACAAAAAAATGCTTACCAATGAAACAGAATGTGTCGTGCTCCTCACCCTTCTCCCGCCCTGTGGTGCAACAGATGTCCCTTTCTCCAAAAATGTACTCAATGGGACCGTAGTGTTGCAACCACACACAAGTTGACCTGCTGTGAGGAAAAAAAGAGTTAGTACATTTCAAACATGAAATAGGTCATTTTAAAGTCAACATAAAAAACCAAAATTCCAAAAGTATAAACCACAAAAAAATGCTTACCAATGGAAGAAAATGTGTCGTGCTTCTCTCCCTCCTCCCGCCCTGTGGTGCAACAGATGTCCCTTTCTCCAAAAATGTACTCAATGGGACCGTAGTGTTGCAACCACACACAAGTTGACCTGCTGTGAGGAAAATACGAGTTAGTACATTTCAAACATGAAATAGGTAATTTTAAAGTCAACATAAAAAACCAAAATTCCAAAAGTATAAACCACAAAAAAATGCTTACCACTGAAACAAAATGTGTCGTGCTCCTCACCCTCCTCCCGCCCTGTGGTGCAACAGTTGTCCCTTTCTCCAAAAATGTACTCAATGGGACCGTAGTGTTGCAACCACACACAAGTTGACCTGCTGTGAGGAAAAAACGAGTTAGTACATTTCAAACATGAAATAGGTCATTTTAAAGTCAACATAAAAAACCAAAATTCCAAAAGTATAAACCACAAAAAAATGCTTACCAATGAAACAAAATGTGTCGTGCTCCTAACCCTCCTCCCGCCCTGTGGTGCAACAGATGTCCCTTTCTCCAAAAATGTTCTCAATGGGACCGTAGTGTTGCAACCACACACAAGTTGACCTGCTGTGAGGAAAAAACGAGTTAGTACATTTCAAACATGAAATAGGTCATTTTAAAGACAACATAAAAAACCAAAATTCCAAAAGTATAAACCACAAAAAAATGCTTACCAATGGAAGAAAATGTGTCGTGCTTCTCTCCCTCCTCCCGCCCTGTGGTGCAACAGATGTCCCTTTCTCCAAAAATGTACTCAATGGGACCGTAGTGTTGCAACCACACACAAGTTGACCTGCTGTGAGGAAAAAACGAGTTAGTAAATTTCAAACATGAGATAGGTCATTTTAAAGTCAACATAAAAAACCGAAATTCCAAAAGTATAAACCACAAAAAAATGCTTACCAATGAAACAAAATGTGTCCTGCTCCTCACCCTCCTCCCGCCCTGTGGTGCAACAGATGTCCCTTTCTCCAAAAATGTACTCAATGGAACCGTAGTGTTGCAACCACACACAAGTTGACCTGCTGTGAGGAAAAAACGAGTTAGTACATTTCAAACATGAAATAGGTCATTTTAGAGTCAACATAAAAAACCAAAATTCCAAAAGTATAAACCACAAAAAAATGCTTACCAATGAAACAAAATGTGTCGTGCTCCTCACCCTCCTCCCGCCCTGTGGTGCAACAGATGTCCCTTTCTCCAAGAATGTACTCAATGGGACCGTAGTGTTGCAACCACACACAAGTTGACCTGCTGTGAGGAAAATACGAGTTAATACATTTCAAACATGAAATAGGTCATTTTAAAGTCAACATAAAAAACCTAATTCCAAAAGTATAAACCACAAAAAAATGCTTACCAATGAAACAAAATGTGTCGTGCTCCTCACCCTCCATTCCACCCTGTGGTGCAACAGATGTCCCTTTCTCCAAAAATGTACTCAATGGGACCGTAGTGTTGCAACCACACACAAGTTGACCTGCTGTGAGGAAAAAACGAGTTAGTACATTTCAAACATGAAATAGGTCATTTTAAAGTCAACATAAAAAACCAAAATTCCAAGAGTATAAACCACAAAAAAATGCTTACCAATGAAACAAAACGTGTCGTGCTCCTCACCCTCCACCCGCCCTGTGGTGCAACAGATGTCCCTTTCTCCAAAAATGTACTCAATGGGACCGTAGTGTTGCAACCACACACAAGTTGACCTGCTGTGAGGAAAATACGAGTTAGTACATTTCAAACATGAAATAGGTCATTTTAAAGTCAACATAAAAAACCAAAATTCCAAAAGTATAAACCACAAAAAAATTCTTACCAATGGAAAAAAAATGTGTCGTGCTTCTCTCCCTCCTCCCGCCCTGTGGTGCAACAGATGTCCCTTTCTCCAAAAATGTACTCAATGGGACCGTAGTGTTAAAACCACACACAAGTTGACCTGCTGTGAGGAAAATACGAGTTAGTACATTTCAAACATGAAATAGGTCATTTTAAAGTCAACATAAAAAACCAAAATTCCAAAAGTATAAACCACAAAAAAATTCTTACCAATGGAAAAAAAATGTGTCGTGCTTCTCTCCCTCCTCCCGCCCTCTGGTGCAACAGATGTCCCTTTCTCCAAAAATGTACTCAATGGGACCGTAGTGTTGCAACCACACACAAGTTGACCTGCTGTGAGGAAAAAACAAGTTAGTACATTTCAAACATGAAATAGGTCATTTTAAAGTCAACATAAAAAACCAAAATTCCAAAAGTATAAACCACAAAAATATGCTTACCAATGAAACAGAATGTGTCGTGCTCCTCACCCTCCTCCCGCCCTGTGGTGCAACAGATGTCCCTTTCTCCAAAAATGTACTCAATGGGACCGTAGTGTTGCAACCACACACAAGTTGACCTGCTGTGAGGAAAATACGAGTTAGTACATTTCAAACATGACATAGGTCATTTTAAAGTCAAAATAAAAAACCAAAATTCCAAAAGTATAAACCACAAAAAAATGCTTACAATGAAACAAAATGTGTCGTGCTCCTCACCCTCCTCCCGCCCTGTGGTGCAACAGATGTCCCTTTCTACAAAAATGTACTCAATGGGACCGTAGTGTTGCAACCACACACAAGTTGACCTGCTGTGAGGAAAAAACGAGTTAGTACATTTCAAAAATGAAATAGGTCATTTTAAAGTCAACATAAAAAACCAAAATTCCAAAAGTATAAACCACAAAAAAATGCTTACCAATGAAACAAAATGTGTCGTGCTCCTCACCCTCCTCCCGCCCTGTGGTGCAACAGATGTCCCTTTCTCCAAAAATGTACTCAATGGGACCGTAGTGTTGCAACCACACACAAGTTGACCTGCTGTGAGGAAAAAACGAGTTAGTACATTTCAAACATGAAATAGGTAATTTTAAAATCAACATAAAAAACCAAAATTCCAAAAGTTTAAACCACAAAAAATGCTTACCAATGGAATAAAATGTGTCGTGCTTCTCTCCCTCCTCCCGCCCTGTGGTGCAACAGATGTCCCTTTCTCCAAAAATGTACTCAATGGGACCGTAGTGTTGCAACCACACACAAGTTGACCTGCTGTGAGGAAAAAACGAGTTAGTACATTTCAAACATGAAATAGGTCATTTTAAAGTCAACGTAAAAACCCAAAATTCCAAAAGTATAAACCACAAATAAAAGCTTACCAATGGAATAAAATGTGTCGTGCTTCTCTCCCTCCTCCCGCCCTGTGGTGCAACAGATGTCCCTTTCTCCAAAAATGTACTCAATGGGACCGTAGTGTTGCAAACACACACACGTTGACCTGCTGTGAGGAAAAAACGAGTTAGTACATTTCAAACATGAAATAGGTCATTTTAAAGTCAACATAAAAAACCAAAATTCCAAAAGTATAAACCACAAAAAAATGCTTACCAATGAAACAAAACGTGTCGTGCTCCTCACCCTCCTCCCGCCCTGTGGTGCAACAGATGTCCCTTTCTCCAAAAATGTACTCAATGGGACCGTAGTGTTGCAACCACACACAAGTTGACCAGCTGTGAGGAAAATACGAGTTAGTACATTTCAAACATGAAATAGGTCATTTTAAAGTCAACATAAAAAAACAAAATTCCAAAAGTATAAACCACAAAAAAATTCTTACCAATGGAAGAAAATGTGTCGTGCTTCTCTCCCTCCTCCCGCCCTGTGGTGCAACAGATGTCCCTTCCTCCAAAAATGTACTCAATGGGACCGTAGTGTTAAAACCACACACAAGTTGACCTGCTGTGAGGAAAATACGAGTTAGTACATTTCAAACATGAAATAGGTCATTTTAAAGTCAACATAAAAAACCAAAATACCAAAAGTATAAACCACAAAAAAATTCTTACCAATGGAAAAAAAATGTGTCGTGCTTCTCTCCCTCCTCCCGCCCTGTGGTGCAACAGATGTCCCTTTCTCCAAAAATGTACTCAATGGGACCGTAGTGTTGCAACCACACACAAGTTGACCTGCTGTGAGGAAAAAACGAGTTAGTACATTTCAAACATGAAATAGGTCATTTTAAAGTCAACATAAAAAACCAAAATACCAAAAGTATAAACCACAAAAAAATTCTTACCAATGGAAAAAAAATGTGTCGTGCTTCTCTCCCTCCTCCCGCACTGTGGTGCAACAGATGTCCCTTTCTCCAAAAATGTACTCAATGGGACCGTAGTGTTGCAACCACACACAAGTTGACCGTGCTGTGAGGAAAAAACGAGTTAGTACATTTCAAACATGAAATAGGTCATTTTAAAGTCAACATAAAAGACCAAAATTCCAAAAGTATAAACCACAAAAAAATGCTTACCAATGAAACAGAATGTGTCGTGCTCCTCACCCTCCTCCCGCCCTGTGGTGCAACAGATGTCCCTTTCTCCAAAAATGTACTCAATGGGACCGTAGTGTTGCAACCACACACAAGTTGACCTGCTGTGAGGAAAAAAACGAGTTAGTACATTTCAAACATGACATAGGTCATTTTAAAGTCAACATAAAAAACCAAAATTCCAAAAGTATAAACCACAAAAAAATGCTTACCAATGAAAGAAAATGTGTCGTGCTCCTCACCCTCCTCCCTCCCTGTGGTGCAACAGATGTCCCTTTCTCCAAAAATGTACTCAATGGGACCGTAGTGTTGCAACCACACACAAGTTGACCTGCTGTGAGGAAAAAACGAGTTAGTACATTTCAAACATGAAATAGGTCATTTTAAAGTCAACATAAAAAACCAAAATACCAAAAGTATAAACCACAAAAAAATTCTTACCAATGGAAAAAAAATGTGTCGTGCTTCTCTCCCTCCTCCCGCCCTGTGGTGCAACAGATGTCCCTTTCTCCAAAAATGTACTCAATGGGACCGTAGTGTTGCAACCACACACAAGTTGACCTGCTGTGAGGAAAAAACGAGTTAGTACATTTCAAACATGAAATAGGTCATTTTAAAGTCAACATAAAAAACCAAAATACCAAAAGTATAAACCACAAAAAAATTCTTACCAATGGAAAAAAAATGTGTCGTGCTTCTCTCCCTCCTCCCGCACTGTGGTGCAACAGATGTCCCTTTCTCCAAAAATGTACTCAATGGGACCGTAGTGTTGCAACCACACACAAGTTGACCTGCTGTGAGGAAAAAACGAGTTAGTACATTTCAAACATGAAATAGGTCATTTTAAAGTCAACATAAAAAACCAAAATTCCAAAAGTATAAACCACAAAAAAATGCTTACCAATGAAACAGAATGTGTCGTGCTCCTCACCCTCCTCCCGCCCTGTGGTGCAACAGATGTCCCTTTCTCCAAAAATGTACTCAATGGGACCGTAGTGTTGCAACCACACACAAGTTGACCTGCTGTGAGGAAAAAAACGAGTTAGTACATTTCAAACATGACATAGGTCATTTTAAAGTCAACATAAAAAACCAAAATTCCAAAAGTATAAACCACAAAAAAATGCTTACCAATGAAAGAAAATGTGTCGTGCTCCTCACCCTCCTCCCTCCCTGTGGTGCAACAGATGTCCCTTTCTCCAAAAATGTACTCAATGGGACCGTAGTGTTGCAACCACACACAAGTTGACCTGCTGTGAGGAAAAAACGAGTTAGTACATTTCAAACATGAAATAGGTCATTTTAAAGTCAACATAAAAAACCAAAATTCCAAAAGTATAAACCACAAAAAAATGCTTACCAATGAAACAAAATGTGTCGTGCTCCTCACCCTCCTCCCGCCCTGTGGTGCAACAGATGTCCCTTTCTCCAAAAATGTACTCAATGGGACCGTAGTGTTGCAACCACACACAAGTTGACCTGCTGTGAGGAAAAAACGAGTTAATACATTTCAAACATGAAATAGGTCCTTTTTAAGTCAACATAAAAAACCAAAATTCCAAAAGTATAAACCACAAAAAAATGCTTACCAATGGAGGAAAATGTGTCGTACTTCTCTCTCGCCTCCCGCCCTGTGGTGCAACAGATGTCCCTTTCTCCAAAAATGTACTCAATGGGACCGTAGTGTTGCAACCACACGTAAGTTGACCTGCTGTGAGGAAAATACGAGTTAATACATTTCAAACATGAAATAGGTCATTTTAAAGTCAACATAAACAACCAAAATTCCAAAAGTATAAACCAGAAAAAAATGCTTACCAACGAAACAAAATGTGTCGTGCTCCTCACCCAGCTCCCGCCCTGTGGTGCAACAGATGTCCCTTTCTCCAAAAATGTACTCAATGGGACCGTAGTGTTGCAACCACACAGAAGTTGACCTGCTGTGAGGAAAAAACGAGTTAGTACATTTTAAACATGAAATAGGTCATTTTAAAGTCAACATAAAAAACCAAAATTCCAAAAGTATAAACCACAAAAAAATGCTTACCAATGAAACAAAATGTGTCGTGTTTCTCTCCCTCCTCCCGCCCTGTGGTGCAACAGATGTCCCTTTCTCCAAAATGTACTCAATGGGACCGTAGTGTTGCAACCACACACAAGTTGACCTGCTGTGAGGAAAAAACAAGTTGGTACATTTCAAACATGAAATAGGTCATTTTAAAGTCAACATAAAAAACCAAAATTCCAAGAGTATAAACCACAAAAAAATGCTTACCAATGAAACAGAATGTGTCGTGCTCCTCACCCTTCTCCCGCCCTGTGGTGCAACAGATGTCCCTTTCTCCAAAAATGTACTCAATGGGACCGTAGTGTTGCAACCACACACAAGTTGACCTGCTGTGAGGAAAAAACGAGTTAGTACATTTCAAACATGAAATAGGTCATTTTAAAGTCAACATAAAAAACCAAAATTCCAAAAGTATAAACCACAAAAAAATGCTTACCAATGGAAGAAAATGTGTCGTGCTTCTCTCCCTCCTCCCGCCCTGTGGTGCAACAGATGTCCCTTTCTCCAAAAATGTACTCAATGGGACCGTAGTGTTGCAACCACACACAAGTTGACCTGCTGTGAGGAAAATACGAGTTAGTACATTTCAAACATGAAATAGGTAATTTTAAAGTCAACATAAAAAACCTAAATTCCAAAAGTATAAACCACAAAAAAATGCTTACCAATGAAACAAAATGTGTCGTGCTCCTCACCCTCCTCCCGCCCTGTGGTGCAACAGTTGTCCCTTTCTCCAAAAATGTACTCAATGGGACCGTAGTGTTGCAACCACACACAAGTTGACCTGCTGTGAGGAAAAAACGAGTTAGTACATTTCAAACATGAAATAGGTCATTTTAAAGTCAACATAAAAAGCCAAAATTCCAAAAGTATAAACCACAAAAAAATGCTTACCAATGAAACAAAATGTGTCGTGCTCCTAACCCTCCTCCCGCCCTGTGGTGCAACAGATGTCCCTTTCTCCAAAAATGTACTCAATGGGACCGTAGTGTTGCAACCACACACAAGTTGACCTGCTGTGAGGAAAAAACGAGTTAGTACATTTCAAACATGAAATAGGTCATTTTAAAGTCAACATAAAAAACCAAAATTCCAAAAGTATAAACCACAAAAAAATGATTACCAATGGAAGAAAATGTGTCGTGCTTCTCTCCCTCCTCCCGCCCTGTGGTGCAACAGATGTCCCTTTCTCCAAAAATGTACTCAGTGGGACCGTAGTGTTGCAACCACACACAAGTTGACCTGCTGTGAGGAAAAAACGAGTTAGTACATTTCAAACATGAAGTAGGTCATTTTAAAGTCAACATAAAAAGCCAAAATTCCAAAAGTATAAACCACAAAAAAATGCTTACCAATGAAACAAAATGTGTCGTGCTCCTAACCCTCCTCCCGCCCTGTGGTGCAACAGATGTCCCTTTCTCCAAAAATGTACTCAATGGGACCGTAGTGTTGCAACCACACACAAGTTGACCTGCTGTGAGGAAAAAACGAGTTAGTACATTTCAAACATGAAATAGGTCATTTTAAAGTCAACATAAAAAACCAAAATTCCAAAAGTATAAACCACAAAAAAATGATTACCAATGGAAGAAAATGTGTCGTGCTTCTCTCCCTCCTCCCGCCCTGTGGTGCAACAGATGTCCCTTTCTCCAAAAATGTACTCAGTGGGACCGTAGTGTTGCAACCACACACAAGTTGACCTGCTGTGAGGAAAAAACGAGTTAGTACATTTCAAACATGAAATAGGTCATTTTAAAGTCAACATAAAAAGCCAAAATTCCAAAAGTATAAACCACAAAAAAATGCTTACCAATGAAACAAAATGTGTCGTGCTCCTAACCCTCCTCCCGCCCTGTGGTGCAACAGATGTCCCTTTCTCCAAAAATGTACTCAATGGGACCGTAGTGTTGCAACCACACACAAGTTGACCTGCTGTGAGGAAAAAACGAGTTAGTACATTTCAAACATGAAATAGGTCATTTTAAAGTCAACATAAAAAACCAAAATTCCAAAAGTATAAACCACAAAAAAATGATTACCAATGGAAGAAAATGTGTCGTGCTTCTCTCCCTCCTCCCGCCCTGTGGTGCAACAGATGTCCCTTTCTCCAAAAATGTACTCAGTGGGACCGTAGTGTTGCAACCACACACAAGTTGACCTGCTGTGAGGAAAAAACAAGTTGGTACATTTCAAACATGAAATAGGTCATTTTAGAGTCAACATAAAAAACCAAAATTCCAAAAGTATAAACCACAAAAAAATGCTTACCAATGAAACAAAATGTGTCGTGCTCCTCACCCTCCTCCCGCCCTGTGGTGCAACAGATGTCCCTTTCTCCAAAAATGTGCTCAATGGGACCGTAGTGTTGCAACCACACACAAGTTGACCTGCTGTGAGGAAAATACGAGTTAATACATCTCAAACATGAAATAGGTCATTTTAAAGTCAACATAAAAAACCTAATTCCAAAAGTGTAAACCACAAAAAAATGCTTACCAATGAAACAAAATGTGTCGTGCTCCTCACCCTCCATTCCGCCCTGTGGTGCAACAGATGTCCCTTTCTCCAAAAATGTACTCAATGGGACCGTAGTGTTGCAACCACACACAAGTTGACCTGCTGTGAGGAAAAAACGAGTTAGTACATTTCAAACATGAAGTAGGTCATTTTAAAGTCAACATAAAAAACCAAAATTCCAAGAGTATAAACCACAAAAAAATGCTTACCAATGAAACAAAACGTGTCGTGCTCCTCACCCTCCACCCGCCCTGTGGTGCAACAGATGTCCCTTTCTCCAAAAATGTACTCAATGGGACCGTAGTGTTGCAACCACACACAAGTTGACCTGCTGTGAGGAAAATACGAGTTAGTACATTTCAAACATGAAATAGGTCATTTTAAAGTCAACATAAAAAACCAAAATTCCAAAAGTATAAACCACAAAAAAATTCTTACCAATGGAAGAAAATGTGTCGTGCTTCTCTCCCTCCTCCCGCCCTGTGGTGCAACAGATGTCCCTTTCTCCAAAAATGTACTCAATGGGACCGTAGTGTTAAAACCACACACAAGTTGACCTGCTGTGAGGAAAATACGAGTTAGTACATTTCAAACATGAAATAGGTCATTTTAAAGTCAACATAAAAAACCAAAATTCCAAAAGTATAAACCACAAAAAAATTCTTACCAATGGAAAAAAAATGTGTCGTGCTTCTCTCCCTCCTCCCGCCCTCTGGTGCAACAGATGTCCCTTTCTCCAAAAATGTACTCAATGGGACCGTAGTGTTGCAACCACACACAAGTTGACCTGCTGTGAGGAAAAACGAGTTAGTACATTTCAAACATGAAATAGGTCATTTTAAAGTCAACATAAAAAACCAAAATTCCAAAAGTATAAACCACAAAAAAATGCTTACCAATGAAACAGAATGTGTCGTGCTCCTCACCCTCCTCCCGCCCTGTGGTGCAACAGATGTCCCTTTCTCCAAAAATGTACTCAATGGGACCGTAGTGTTGCAACCACACACAAGTTGACCTGCTGTGAGGAAAAAACGAGTTAGTACATTTCAAACATGAAATAGGTCATTTTAAAGTCAACATAAAAAACCAAAATTCCAAAAGTATAAACCACAAAAAAATGCTTACCAATGGAAGAAAATGTGTCGTGCTTCTCTCCCTCCTCCCGCCCTGTGGTGCAACAGATGTCCCTTTCTCCAAAAATGTACTCAATGGGACCGTAGTGTTGCAACCACACACAAGTTGACCTGCTGTGAGGAAAATACGAGTTAGTACATTTCAAACATGAAATAGGTAATTTTAAAGTCAACATAAAAAACCTAAATTCCAAAAGTATAAACCACAAAAAAATGCTTACCAATGAAACAAAATGTGTCGTGCTCCTCACCCTCCTCCCGCCCTGTGGTGCAACAGTTGTCCCTTTCTCCAAAAATGTACTCAATGGGACCGTAGTGTTGCAACCACACACAAGTTGACCTGCTGTGAGGAAAAAACGAGTTAGTACATTTCAAACATGAAATAGGTCATTTTAAAGTCAACATAAAAAACCAAAATTCCAAAAGTATAAACCACAAAAAAATGCTTACCAATGAAACAAAATGTGTCGTGCTCCTAACCCTCCTCCCGCCCTGTGGTGCAACAGATGTCCCTTTCTCCAAAAATGTACTCAATGGGACCGTAGTGTTGCAACCACACACAAGTTGACCTGCTGTGAGGAAAAAACGAGTTAGTACATTTCAAACATGAAATAAGTCATTTTTAAGTCAATATAAAAAACCAAAATTCCAAAAGTAGAAACCACAAAAAAATGCTTACCAATGGAAGAAAATGTGTCGTGCTTCTCTCCCTCCTCCCGCCCTGTTTTGCAACAGATGTCCCTTTCTCCAAAAATGTACTCAATGGGACCGTAGTGTTGCAACCACACACAAGTTGACCTGCTGTGAGGAAAATACGAGTTAATACATTTCAAACATGAAATAGGTCATTTTAAAGTCACCATAAAAAACCTAATTCCAAAAGTGTAAACCACAAAAAAATGCTTACCAATGAAACAAAATGTGTCGTGCTCCTCACCCTCCATTCCGCCCTGTGGTGCAACAGATGTCCCTTTCTCCAAAAATGTACTCAATGGGACCGTAGTGTTGCAACCACACACAAGTTGACCTGCTGTGAGGAAAAAACGAGTTAGTACATTTCAAACATGAAATAGGTCATTTTAAAGTCAACATAAAAAACCAAAATTCCAAGAGTATAAACCACAAAAAAATGCTTACCAATGAAACAAAACGTGTCGTGCTCCTCACCCTCCACCCGCCCTGTGGTGCAACAGATGTCCCTTTCTCCAAAAATGTACTCAATGGGACCGTAGTGTTGCAACCACACACAAGTTGACCTGCTGTGAGGAAAATACAAGTTAGTACATTTCAAACATGAAATAGGTCATTTTAAAGTCAACATAAAAAACCAAAATTCCAAAAGTATAAACCACAAAAAAATTCTTACCAATGGAAGAAAATGTGTCGTGCTCCTCTCCCTCCTCCCGCCCTGTGGTGCAACAGATGTCCCTTTCTCCAAAAATGTACTCAATGGGACCGTAGTGTTAAAACCACACACAAGTTGACCTGCTGTGAGGAAAATACGAGTTAGTACATTTCAAACATGAAATAGGTCATTTTAAAGTCAACATAAAAAACCAAAATTCCAAAAGTATAAACCACAAAAAAATTCTTACCAATGGAAAAAAAATGTGTCGTGCTTCTCTCCCTCCTCCCGCCCTCTGGTGCAACAGATGTCCCTTTCTCCAAAAATGTACTCAATGGGACCGTAGTGTTGCAACCACACACAAGTTGACCTGCTGTGAGGAAAAAACGAGTTAGTACATTTCAAACATGAAATAGGTCATTTTAAAGTCAACATAAAAAACCAAAATTCCAAAAGTATAAACCACAAAAAAATGCTTACCAATGAAACAGAATGTGTCGTGCTCCTCACCCTCCTCCCGCCCTGTGGTGCAACAGATGTCCCTTTCTCCAAAAATGTACTCAATGGGACCGTAGTGTTGCAACCACACACAAGTTGACCTGCTGTGAGGAAAATACGAGTTAGTACATTTCAAACATGACATAGGTCATTTTAAAGTCAACATAAAAAACCAAAATTCCAAAAGTATAAACCACAAAAAAATGCTTACCAATGAAAGAAAACGTGTCGTGCTCCTCACCCTCCTCCCGCCCTGTGGTGCAACAGATGTCCCTTTCTCCAAAAATGTACTCAATGGGACCGTAGTGTTGCAACCACACACAAGTTGACCTGCTGTGAGGAAAAAACGAGTTAGTACATTTCAAACATGAAATAGGTCATTTTAAAGTCAACAGAAAAAACCAAAATTCCAAAAGTATAAACCACAAAAAAATGCTTACCAATGAAACAAAATGTGTCGTGCTCCTCACCCTCCTCCCGCCCTGTGGTGCAACAGATGTCCCTTTCTCCAAAAATGTACTCAATGGGACCGTAGTGTTGCAACCACACACAAGTTGACCTGCTGTGAGGAAAAAACGAGTTAGTACATTTCAAACATGAAATAGGTCATTTTAAAATCAACATAAAAAACCAAAATTCCAAAAGTTTAAACCACAAAAAAAGCTTACCAATGGAATAAAATGTGTCGTGCTTCTCTCCCTCCTCCCGCCCTGTGGTGCAACAGATGTCCGTTTCTCCAAAAATGTACTCAATGGGACCGTAGTGTTGCAACCACACACAAGTTGACCTGCTGTGAGGAAAAAACGAGTTAGTACATTTCAAACATGAAATAGGTCATTTTAAAGTCAACATAAAAAACCAAAATTCCAAAAGTATAAACCACAAATAAAAGCTTACCAATGGAATAAACTGTGTCGTGCTTCTCTCCCTCCTCCCGCCCTGTGGTGCAACAGATGTCCCTTTCTCCAAAAATGTACTCAATGGGACCGTAGTGTTGCAACCACACACACGTTGACCTGCTGTGAGGAAAAAACGAGTTAGTACATTTCAAACATGAAATAGGTCATTTTAAAGTCAACATAAAAAACCAAAATTCCAAAAGTATAAACCACAAAAAAATGCTTACCAATGAAACAAAACGTGTCGTGCTCCTCACCCTCCTCCCGCCCTGTGGTGCAACAGATGTCCCTTTCTCCAAAAATGTACTCAATGGGACCGTAGTGTTGCAACCACACACAAGTTGACCAGCTGTGAGGAAAATACGAGTTAGTACATTTCAAACATGAAATAGGTCATTTTAAAGTCAACATAAAAAAACAAAATTCCAAAAGTATAAACCACAAAAAAATTCTTACCAATGGAAGAAAATGTGTCGTGCTTCTCTCCCTCCTCCCGCCCTGTGGTGCAACAGATGTCCCTTTCTCCAAAAATGTACTCAATGGGACCGTAGTGTTGCAACCACACACAAGTTGACCTGCTGTGAGGAAAAAACGAGTTAGTACATTTCAAACATGAAATAGGTCATTTTAAAGTCAACATAAAAAACCAAAATTCCAAAAGTATAAACCACAAAAAAATGCTTACCAATGAAACAGAATGTGTCGTGCTCCTCACCCTCCTCCCGCCCTGTGGTGCAACAGATGTCCCTTTCTCCAAAAATGTACTCAATGGGACCGTAGTGTTGCAACCACACACAAGTTGACCTGCTGTGAGGAAAAAAACGAGTTAGTACATGTCAAACATGACATAGGTCATTTTAAAGTCAACATAAAAAACCAAAATTCCAAAAGTATAAACCACAAAAAAATGCTTACCAATGAAACAATATGTGTCGTGCTCCTCACCCTCCTCCCGCCCTGTGGTGCAACAGATGTCCCTTTCTCCAAAAATGTACTCAATGGGAACGTAGTGTTGCAACCACACACAAGTTGACCTGCTGTGAGGAAAAAACGAGTTAGTACATTTCAAACATGAAATAGGTTATTTTAAAATCAACATAAAAAACCAAAATTCCAAAAGTTTAAACCACAAAAAATGCTTACCAATGGAATAAAATGTGTCGTGCTTCTCTCCCTCCTCCCGCCCTGTGGTGCAACAGATGTCCCTTTCTCCAAAAATGTACTCAATGGGACCGTAGTGTTGCAACCACACACAAGTTGACCTGCTGTGAGGAAAAAACGAGTTAGTACATTTCAAACATGAAATAGGTCATTTTAAAGTCAACATAAAAAACCAAAATTCCAAAAGTATAAACCACAAATAAAAGCTTACCAATGGAATAAAATGTGTCGTGCTTCTCTGCCTCCTCCCGCCCTGTGGTGCAACAGATGTCCCTTTCTCCAAAAATGTACTCAATGGGACCGTAGTGTTGCAACCACACACACGTTGACCTGCTGTGAGGAAAAAACGAGTTAGTACATTTCAAACATGAAATAGGTCATTTTAAGGTCAACATAAAAAACCAAAATTCCAAAAGTATAAACCACAAAAAAATGCTTACCAATGAAACAAAATGTGTCGTGCTCCTCACCCTCCTCCCGCCCTGTGGTGCAACAGATGTCCCTTTCTCCAAAAATGTACTCAATGGGACCGTAGTGTTGCAACCACACACAAGTTGACCAGCTGTGAGGAAAATACGAGTTAGTACATTTCAAACATGAAATAGGTCATTTTAAAGTCAACATAAAAAACCAAAATTCCAAAAGTATAAACAGCAAAAAAATGCTTACCAATGGAAGAAAATGTGTCGTGCTTCTCTCCCTCCTCCCGCCCTGTGGTGCAACAGATGTCCCTTTCTCCAAAAATGTACTCAATGGGACCGTAGTGTTGCAACCACACACAAGTTGACCTGCTGTGAGGAAAAAACGAGTTAGTACATTTCAAACATGAAATAGGTCATTTTAAAGTCAACATAAAATACCAAAATTCCAAAAGTATAACTCACAAAAAAATACTTACCAATGGAAGAAAATGTGTCGTGCTTCTCTCCCTCCTCCCGCCCTGTGGTGCAACAGATGTCCCTTTCCCCAAAAATGTACTCAATGGGACCGTAGTGTTGCAACCACACACAAGTTGACCTGCTGTGAGGAAAAAACGAGTTAGTAAATTTCAAACATGAGATAGGTCATTTTAAAGTCAACATAAAAAACCGAAATTCCAAAAGTATAAACCACAAAAAAATGCTTACCAATGAAACAAAATGTGTCGTGCTCCTCACCCTCCTCCCGCCCTGTGGTGCAACAGATGTCCCTTTCTCCAAAAATGTACTCAATGGGACCGTAGTGTTGCAACCACACACAAGTTGACCTGCTGTGAGGAAAATACGAGTTAATACATTTCAAACATGAAATAGGTCATTTTAAAGTCAACATAAAAAACCAAAATTCCAAAAGTATAAACCACAAAAAAATGCTTACCAATGAAACAAAATGTGTCGTGCTCCTCACCCTCCATTCCGCCCTGTGGTGCAACAGATGTCCCTTTCTCCAAAAATGTACTCAATGGGACCGTAGTGTTGCAACCACACACAAGTTGACCTGCTGTGAGGAAAAAACGAGTTAGTACATTTCAAACATGAAATAGGTCATTTTAAAGTCAACATAAAAAACCAAAATTCCAAGAGTATAAACCACAAAAAAATGCTTACCAATGAAACAAAACGTGTCGTGCTCCTCACCCTCCTCCCGCCCTGTGGAGCAACAGATGGCCCTTTCTCCAAAAATGTACTCAATGGGACCGTAGTGTTTCAACCACACACAAGTTGACCTGCTGTGAGGAAAATACGAGTTAGTACATTTCAAACATGAAATAGGTCATTTTAAAGTCAACATAAAAAACCAAAATTCCAAAAGTATAAACCACAAAAAAATTCTTACCAATGGAAGAAAATGTGTCGTGCTTCTCTCCCTCCTCCCGCCCTGTGGTGCAACAGATGTCCCTTTCTCCAAAAATGTACTCAATGGGACCGTAGTGTTAAAACCACACACAAGTTGACCTGCTGTGAGGAAAATACGAGTTAGTACATTTCAAACATGAAATAGGTCATTTTAAAGTCAACATAAAAAACCAAAATTCCAAAAGTATAAACCACAAAGAAATTCTTACCAATGGAAGAAAATGTGTCGTGCTTCTCTCCCTCCTCCCGCCCTGTGGTGCAACAGATGTCCCTTTCTCCAAAAATGTACTCAATGGGACCGTAGTGTTGCAACCACACACAAGTTGACCTGCTGTGAGGAAAAAACGAGTTAGTACATTTCAAACATGAAATAGGTCATTTTAAAGTCAACATAAAAAACCAAAATTCCAAAAGTATAAACCACAAAAAAATGCTTACCAATGAAACAGAATGTGTCGTGCTCCTCACCCTCCTCCCGCCCTGTGGTGCAACAGATGTCCCTTTCTCCAAAAATGTACTCAATGGGACCGTAGTGTTGCAACCACACACAAGTTGACCTGCTGTGAGGAAAAAAACGAGTTAGTACATTTCAAACATGACATAGGTCATTTTAAAGTCAACATAAAAAACCAAAATTCCAAAAGTATAAACCACAAAAAAATGCTTACCAATGAAAGAAAATGTGTCGTGCTCCTCACCCTCCACCCGCCCTGTGGTGCAACAGATGTCCCTTTCTCCAAAAATGTACTCAATGGGACCGTAGTGTTGCAACCACACACAAGTTGACCTGCTGTGAGGAAAAAACGAGTTAGTACATTTCATACATGAAATAGGTCATTTTAAAGTCAACATAAAAAACCAAAATTCCAAAAGTATAAACCACAAAAAAATGCTTACCAATGAAACAAAATGTGCCGTGCTCCTCACCCTCCTCCCGCCCTGTGGTGCAACAGATGTCCCTTTCTCCAAAAATGTACTCAATGGGACCGTAGTGTTGCAACCACACACAAGTTGACCTGCTGTGAGGAAAAAACGAGTTAGTACATTTCAAACATGAAATAGGTCATTTTAAAATCAACATAAAAAACCAAAATTCCAAAAGTTTAAGCCACAAAAAATGCTTACCAATGGAATAAAATGTGTCGTGCTTCTCTCACTCCTCCCGCCCTGTGGAGCAACAGATGTCCCTTTCTCCAAAAATGTACTCAATGGGACCGTAGTGTTGCAACCACACACAAGTTGACCTGCTGTGAGGAAAAAACGAGTTAGTACATTTCAAACATGAAATAGGTCATTTTAAAGTCAACATAAAAAACCAAAATTCCAAATGTATATCCCACAAATAAAAGCTTACCAATGGAATAAAATGTGTCGTGCTTCTCTCCCTCCTCCCGCCCTGTGGTGCAACAGATGTCCCTTTCTCCAAAAATGTACTCAATGGGACCGTAGTGTTGCAACCACACACACGTTGACCTGCTGTGAGGAAAAAACGAGTTAGTACATTTCAAACATGAAATAGGTCATTTTAAAGTCAACATAAAAAACCAAAATTCCAAAAGTATAAACAGCAAAAAAATGCTTACCAATGGAAGAAAATGTGTCGTGCTTCTCTCCCTCCTCCCGCCCTGTGGTGCAACAGATGTCCCTTTCTCCAAAAATGTACTCAATGGGACCGTAGTGTTGCAACCACACACAAGTTGACCTGCTGTGAGGAAAAAACGAGTTAGTACATTTCAAACATGAAATAGGTCATTTTAAAGTCAACATAAAATACCAAAATTTCAAAAGTATAAACCACAAAAAAATGCTTACCAATGAAACAAAATGTGTTGTGCTCCTAACCCTCCTCCCGCCCTGTGGTGCAACAGATGTCCCTTTCTCCAAAAATGTACTCAATGGGACCGTAGTGTTGCAACCACACACAAGTTGACCTGCTGTGAGGAAAAAACGAGTTAGTACATTTCAAACATGAAATAGGTCATTTTAAAATCAACATAAAAAACCAAAATTCCAAAAGTATAAACCACAAAAAAATGCTTACCAATGAAACAAAATGTGTCGTGCTCCTCACCCTCTTCCCTCCCTGTGGTGCAACAGATGTCCCTTTCTCCAAAAATGTACTCAATGGGACCGTAGTGTTGCAACCACACACAAGTTGACCTGCTGTGAGGAAAAAACGAGTTAGTACATTTCAAACATGAAATAGGTCATTTTAAACCCAACATAAAAAACCAAAAATCCAAAAGTATAAACTACAAAAAATGCTTACCAATGAAACAAAATGTGTCGTGCTCCTCACCCTCCTCCCGCCCTGTGGTGCAACAGATGTCCCTTTCTCCAAAAATGTACTCAATGGGACCGTAGTGTTGCAACCACACACAAGTTGACCTGCTGTGAGGAAAAAACGAGTTAGTACATTTCAAACATGACATAGGTCATTTTAAAGTCAACATAAAAAACCAAAATTCCAAAAGTATTAACCACAAAAAAATGCTTACCAATGAAACAAAATGTGTCGTGCTCCTAACCCTCCTCCCGCCCTGTGGTGCAACAGATGTCCCTTTCTCCAAAAATGTACTCAATGGGACCGTAGTGTTGCAACCACACACAAGTTGACCTGCTGTGAGGAAAAAACGAGTTAGTACATTTCAAACATGAAATAGGTCATTTTAAAGTCAACATCAAAAACCAAAATTCCAAAAGTATAAACCACAAAAAAATTCTTACCAATGGAAGAAAATGTGTCGTGCTTTTCTCCCTCTTCCCGCCCTGTGGTGCAACAGATGTCCCTTTCTCCAAAAATGTACTCAATGGGACCGTAGTGTTGCAACCACACACAAGTTGACCTGCTGTGAGGAAAAAACGAGTTAGTAAATTTCAAACATGAGATAGGTCATTTTAAAGTCAACATAAAAAACCGAAATTCCAAAAGTATAAACCACAAAAAAATGCTTACCAATGAAACAAAATGTGTCGTGCTCCTCACCCTCCTCCCGCCCTGTCGTGCAACAGATGTCCCTTTCTCCAAAAATGTACTCAATGGAACCGTAGTGTTGCAACCACACACAAGTTGACCTGCTGTGAGGAAAAAACGAGTTAGTACATTTCAAACATGAAATAGGTCATTTTAGAGTCAACATAAAAAACCAAAATTCCAAAAGTATAAACCACAAAAAAATGCTTACCAATGAAACAAAATGTGTCGTGCTCCTCACCCTCCTCCCGCCCTGTGGTGCAACAGATGTCCCTTTCTCCAAAAATGTACTCAATGGGACCGTAGTGTTGCAACCACACACAAGTTCACCTGCTGTGAGGAAAATACGAGTTAATACATTTCAAACATGAAATAGGTCATTTTAAAGTCAACATAAAAAACCAAAATTCCAAAAGTATAAACCACAAAAAAATGCTTACCAATGAAACAAAATGTGTCGTGCTCCTCACCCTCCATTCCACCCTGTGGTGCAACAGATGTCCCTTTCTCCAAAAATGTACTCAATGGGACCGTAGTGTTGCAACCACACACAAGTTGACCTGCTGTGAGGAAAAAACGAGTTAGTACATTTCAAACATGAAATAGGTCATTTTAAAGTCAACATAAAAAACCAAAATTCCGAGAGTATAAACCACAAAAAAATGCTTACCAATGAAACAAAACGTGTCGTGCTCCTCACCCTCCTCCCGCCCTGTGGTGCAACAGATGTCCCTTTCTCCAAAAATGTACTCAATGGGACCGTAGTGTTGCAACCACACACAAGTTGACCTGCTGTGAGGAAAATACGAGTTAGTACATTTCAAACATGAAATAGGTCATTTTAAAGTCAACATAAAAAACCAAAATTCCAAAAACATAAACCACAAAAAAATTCTTACCAATGGAAGAAAATGTGTCGTGCTTCTCTCCCTCCTCCCGCCCTGTGGTGCAACAGATGTCCCTTTCTCCAAAAATGTACTCAATGGGACCGTAGTGTTGCAACCACACACAAGTTGACCTGCTGTGAGGAAAAAACGAGTTAGTACATTTCAAACACGAAATAGGTCATTTTAAAGTCAACATAAAAAACCAAAATTCCAACAGTATAAACCACAAAAAAACGCTTACCAATGAAACAAAATGTGTCGTACTCCTCACCCTCCTCCCGCCCTGTGGTGCAACAGATGTCCCTTTCTCCAAACATGTACTCAATGGGACCGTAGTGTTGCAACCACACACAAGTTGACCTGCTGTGAGGAAAAAACGAGTTAGTACATTTCAAACATGAAATAGGTCATTTTAAAATCAACTTAAAAAACCAAAATTCCAAAAGTTTAAACCACAAAAAATGCTTACCAATGGAATAAAATGTGTCGTGCTTCTCTCCCTCCTCCCGCCCTGTGGTGCAACAGTTGTCCCTTTCTCCAAAAATGTACTCAATGGGACCGTAGTGTTGCAACCACACACAAGTTGACCTGCTGTGAGGAAAAAACGAGTTAGTACATTTCAAACATGAAATAGGTCATTTCAAAGTCAACATAAAAAACCAAAATTCCAAAAGTATAAACAGCAAAAAAATGCTTACCAATGGAAGAAAATGTGTCGTGCTTCTCTCCCTCCTCCCGCCCTGTGGTGCAACAGATGTCCCTTTCTCCAAAAATGTACTCAATGGGACCGTAGTGTTGCAACCACACACAAGTTGACCTGCTGTGAGGAAAAAACGAGTTAGTACATTTCAAACATGAAATAGGTCATTTTAAAGTCAACATAAAAAACCAAAATTCCAAAAGTATAAACCACAAAAAAATGCTTACCAATGAAACAAATTGTGTCGTGCTCCTCGCCCTCTTCCCTCCCTGTGGTGCAACAGATGTCCCTTTCTCCAAAAATGTACTCAATGGGACCGTAGTGTTGCAACCACACACAAGTTGACCTGCTGTGAGGAAAATACGAGTTAGTACATTTCAAACATGAAATAATTCATTTTAAACCCAACATAAAAAACCAAAATTCCAAAAGTATAAACTACAAAATATGCTTACCAATGAAACAAAATGTGTCGTGCTCCTCACCCTCCTCCCGCCCTGTTGTGCAACAGATGTCCCTTTCTCCAAAAATGTACTCAATGGGACCGTAGTGTTGCAACCACACACAAGTTGACCTGCTGTGAGGAAAAAATGAGTTAGTACATTTCGAACATGAAATAGGTCATTTTAAAGTCAACATAAAAAACCAAAATTCCAAAAGTATAAACCACAAAAAAATGCTTACCAATGAAACAAAATGTGTCGTGCTCCTCACCCTCCTCCCGCCCTGTGGTGCAACAGATGTCCCTTTCTCCAAAAATGTACTCAATGGTACCGTAGTGTTGCAACCACACGCAAGTTGACCTGCTGTGAGCAAAAAACGAGTTAGTACATTTCAAACATGAAATAGGTCATTTTAAAGTCAACATAAAAAACCAAAATTCCAAAAGTATAAACCACAAAAAAATGCTTACCAATGAAACAAAATGTGTCGTGCTCCTCACCCTCCTCCCACCCTGTGGTGCAACAGATGTCCGTTTCTCCAAAAATGTACTCAATGGGACCGTAGTGTTGCAACCACACACAAGTTGACCTGCTGTGAGGAAAAAACGAGTTAGTACATTTCAAACATGAAATAGGTCATTTTAAAGTCAACATAAAGAACCAAAATTCCAAAAGTATAAACCACAAAAAAATGCTTACCAATGGAAGAAAATGTGTCCTGCTTCTCTCCCTCCTCCCGCCCTGTCGTGCAACAGATGTCCCTTTCTCCAAAAATGTACTCAATGGGACCGTAGTGTTGCAACCACACACAAGTTTACCTGCTGTGAGGAAAAAACGAGTTAGTACATTTCAAACATGAAATAGGTCATTTTAAAGTCAACATAAAAAATCAAAATTCCAAAAAAATAAACCACAAAAAAATGCTTACCAATGAAACAAAATGTGTCGTGCTCCTCACCCTCCTCCCGCCCTGTGGTGCAACAGATGTCCCTTTCTCCAAAAATGTACTCAATGGGACCGTAGTGTTGCAACCACACACAAGTTGACCTGCTGTGAGGAAAATACGAGTTAGTACATTTCAAACATGAAATAGGTCATTTTAAAGTCAACATAAGAAACCAAAATTCCAAAAGTATAAACCACAAAAAAATGCTTACCAATGGAAGAAAATGTCTCGTGCTTCTCTCCCTCCTCCCCCCCTGTGGTGCAACAGATGTCCCTTTCTCCAAAAATGTACACAATGGGACCGTAGTGTTGCAACCACACACAAGTTGACCTGCTGTGAGGAAAAAACGAGTTAGTACATTTCAAACATGAAATAGGTCATTTGAAAGTCAACATAAAAAACCAAAATTCTAAGAGTATAAACCACAAAAAAATGCTTACCAATGAAACAAAACGTGTCGTGCACCTCACCCTCCTCCCGCCCTGTGGTGCAACAGATGTCCCTTTCTCCAAAAATGTACTCAGTGGGACCGTAGTGTTGCAACCACACACAAGTTGACCTGCTGTGAGGAAAATACGAGTTAGTACATTTCAAACATGAAATAGGTCATTTTAAAGTCAACATAAAAATCCAAAATTCCAAAAGTATAAACCACAAAAAAATTCTTACCAATGGAAGAAAATGTGTCGTGCTTCTCTCCCTCCTCCCGCCCTGTGGTGCAACAGATGTCCCTTTCTCCAAAAATGTACTCAATGGGACCGTAGTGTTGCAACCACACACAAGTTGACCTGCTGTGAGGAAAAAACGAGTTAGTACATTTCAAATATGAAATAGGTCATTTTAAAGTCAACATAAAAAACCAAAATTCCAAAAGTATAAACCACAAAAAAATGCTTACCAATGAAACAGAATGTGTCGTGCTCCTCACCCTCCTCCCGCCCTGTGGTGCAACAGATGTCCCTTTCTCCAAAAATGTACTCAATGGGACCGTAGTGTTGCAACCACACACAAGTTGACCTGCTGTGAGGAAAAAACGAGTTAGTACATTTCAAACATGAAATAGGTCATTTTAAAGTCAACATAAAAAACCAAAATTCCAAAAGTATAAACCACAAAAAAATGCTTACCAATGAAAGAAAATGTGTCGTGCTCCTCACCCTCCTCCCGCCCTGTGGTGCAACAGATGTCCCTTTCTCCAAAAATGTACTCAATGGGACCGTAGTGTTGCAACCACACACAAGTTGACCTGCTGTGAGGAAAAAACAAGTTAGTACATTTCAAACATGAAATAGGTCATTTTAAAGTCAACATAAAAAACCAAAATTCCAAAAGTATAAACCACAAAAAAATGCTTACCAATGAAACAAAATGTGTCGTGCTCCTCACCCTTCTCCTGCCCTGTGGTGCAACAGATGTCCCTTTCTCCAAAAATGTACTCAATGGGACCGTAGTGTTGCAACCACACACAAGTTGACCTGCTGTGAGGAAAAAACGAGTTATTACATTTCAAACATGAAATAGGTCATTTTAAAATCAACATTAAGAACCAAAATTCCAAAAGTATAAACCACAAAAAAATGCTTACCAATGGAATAAAATGTGTCGTGCTTCTCTCCCTCTTCCCGCCCTGTGGTGCAACTGATGTCCCTTTCTCCAAAAATGTACTCAATGGGACCGTAGTGTTGCAACCACACACAAGTTGACCTGCTGTGAGGAAAAAACGAGTTAGTACATTTCAAACATGAAATAGGTCATTTTAAAGTCAACATAAAGAACCAAAATTCCAAAAGTATAAACCACAAAAAAAGCTTACCAATGGAATAAAATGTGTCATGTTTCTCTCCCTCCTCCCGCCCTGTGGTGCAACAGATGTCCCTTTCTCCAAAAATGTACTCAATGGGACCGTAGTGTTGCAACCACACACAAGTTGACCTGCTGTGAGGAAAAAACGAGTTAGTACATTTCAAATATGAAATAGGTCATTTTAAAGTCAACATAAAAAACCAAAATTCCAAAAGTATAAACCACAAAAAAATGCTTACCAATGAAAGAAAATGTGTCGTGCTCCTCACCCTCCTGCCACACTGTGGTGCAACAGATGTCCCTTTCTCCAAAAATGTACTCAATGGGACCGTAGTGTTGCAACCACACACAAGTTGACCTGCTGTGAGGAAAAAACGAGTTAGTACATTTCAAACATGAAATAGGTCATTTTAAAATCAACATAAAAAACCAAAATTCCAAAAGTATAAACCACAAAAAAATTCTTACCAATGGAATAAAATGTGTCGTGCTTCTCTCCCTCCTCCCGCCCTGTGGTGCAAGAGATGTACCTTTCTCCAGAAATGTACTCAATGGGACCGTAGTGTTGCAACCACACACAAGTTGACATGCTGTGAGGAAAAAACGAGTTAGTACATTTCAAACATGAAATAGGTCATTTTAAAGTCAACATAAAAAACCAAAATTCCAAAAGTATAAACCACAAATAAAAGCTTACCAATGGAATAAAATGTGTCGTGCTTCTCTCCCTCCTCCCGCCCTGTGGTGCAACAGATGTCCCTTTCTCCAAAAATGTACTCAATGGGACCGTAGTGTTGCAACCACACACACGTTGACCTGCTGTGAGGAAAAAACGAGGTAGTATATTTCAAACATGAAATAGGTCATTTTAAAGTCAACATAAAAAACCAAAATTCCAAAAGTATAAGCCACAAAAAAATGCTTACCAATGAAACAAAACATGTCGTGCTTCTCTCCCTCCTCCCGCCCTGTGGTGCAACAGATGTCCCTTTCTCCAAAAATGTACTCAATGGGACCGTAGTGTTGCAACCACACACAAGTTGACCTGCTGTGAGGAAAAATCGAGTTAGTACATTTCAAACATGAAATAGGTCATTTTAAAGTCAACATAAAAAACCAAAATTCCAAAAGTATAAACCACAAAAAAATGCTTACTAATGGAAGAAAATGTGTCGTGCTTCTCTCCCTCCTCCCGCCCTGTGGTGCAACAGATGTCCCTTTCTCCAAAAATGTACTCAATGGGACCGTAGTGTTGCAACCACACACACGTTGACCTGCTGTGAGGAAAAAACGAGTTAGTACATTTCAAACATGAAATAGGTCATTTTAAAGTCAACATAAAAAACCAAAATTCCAAAAGTATAAACCACAAAAAAATGCTTACCAATGAAACAAAACGTGTCGTGCTCCTCACCCTCCTCCCGCCCTGTGGTGCAACAGATGTCCCTTTCTCCAAAAATGTACTCAATGGGACCGTAGTGTTGCAACCACACACAAGTTGACCTGCTGTGCGGAAAATACGAGTTAGTACATTTCAAACATGAAATAGGTCATTTTAAAGTCAACATAAAAAACCAAAATTCCAAAAGTATAAACCACAAAAAAATGCTTACCAATGGAAGAAAATGTGTTGTGCTTCTCTCCCTCCTCCCGCCCTGTGGTGCAAGAGATGTCCGTTTCTCCAAAAATGTACTCAATGGGACCGTAGCGTTGCAACCACACACAAGTTGACCTGCTGTGAGGAAAAAACGAGTTAGTACATTTCAAACATGAAATAGGTCATTTTAAAGTCAACATAAAATACCAAAATTCCAAAAGTATAAACCACAAAAAAATGCTTACCAATGGAAGAAAATGTGTCGTGCTTCTCTCCCTCCTCCCGCCCTGTGGTGCAACAGATGTCCCTTTCTCCAAAAATGTACTCAATGGGACCGTAGTGTTGCAACCACACACAAGTTGACCTGCTGTGAGGAAAATACGAGTTAGTACATTTCAAACATGAAATAGGTCATTTTAAAGTCAACATAAGAAACCAAAATTCCAAAAGTATAAACCACAAAAAAATGCTTACCAATGAAACAAAATGTGTCGTGCTCCTCACTCTCCTCCCGCCCTGTGGTGCAACAGATGTCCCTTTCTCCAAAAATGTACTCAATGGGACCGTAGTGTTGCAACCACACACAAGTTGACCTGCTGTGAGGAAAAAACGAGTTAGTACATTTCAAACATGAAATAGGTCATTTTAAAGTCAACATAAAAAACCAAAATTCCAAAAGTATAAACCACAAAAAAATGCTTACCAATGAAACAAAATGTGTCGTGCTCCTCACCCTCCTCCCGCCCTGTGGTGCAACAGATGTCCCTTTCTCCAAAAATGTACTCAATGGGACCGTAGTGTTGCAACCACACACAAGTTGACCTGCTGTGAGGAAAAAACGAGTTAGTACATTTCAAACATGAAATAGGTCATTTTAAAGTCAACATAAAAAACCAAAATTCCAAAAGTATAAACCACAAAAAAATGCTTACCAATGGAAGAAAATGTGTCGTGCTTCTCTCCCTCCTCCCGCCCTGTGGTGCAACAGATGTCCCTTTCTCCAAAAATGTACTCAATGGGACCGTAGTGTTGCAACCACACACAAGTTGACCTGCTGTGAGGAAAAAACGAGTTAGTACATTTCAAACATGAAGTAGGTCATTTTAAAGCCAACATAAAAAACCAAAATTCCAAAAGTATAAACCACAAAAAAATTCTTACCAATGGAAGAAAATGTGTCGTGCTTCTCTCCCTCCTCCCGCCCTGTGGTGCAACAGATGTCCGTTTCTCCAAAAATGTACTCAATGGGACCGTAGTGTTGCAACCACACACAAGTTGACCTGCTGTGAGGAAAAAACAAGTTAGTACATTTCAAACATGAAATAGGTCATTTTAAAGTCAACATAAAAAACCAAAATTCCAAAAGTATAAACCACAAAAAGATGCTTACCAATGAAACAAAATGTGTCGTGCTCCTCACCCTCTTCCCTCCCTGTGGTGCAACAGATGTCCCTTTCTCCAAAAATGTACTCAATGGGACCGTAGTGTTGCAACCACACACAAGTTGACCTGCTGTGAGGAAAAAACGAGTTAGTACATTTCAAACATGAAATAGGTCATTTTAAAGTCAACATAAAAAACCAAAATTCCAAAAGTATAAACCACAAAAAAAATGCTTACCAAAGAAACAAAATGTGTCGTGCTCCTCACCCTCCTCCCACCCTGTGGTGCAACAGATGTCCCTTTCTCCAAAAATGTACTCAATGGGACCGTAGTGTTGCAACCACACACAAGTTGACCAGCTGTGAGGAAAATACGAGTTAGTACATTTCAAACATGAAATAGGTCATTTTAAAGTCAACATAAAAAACCAAAATTCCAAAAGTATAAACAGCAAAAAAATGCTTACCAATGGAAGAAAATGTGTCGTGCTTCTCTCCCTCCTCCCGCCCTGTGGTGCAACAGATGTCCCTTTCTCCAAAAATGTACTCAATGGGACCGTAGTGTTGCAACCACACACAAGTTGACCTGCTGTGAGGAAAAAACGAGTTAGTACATTTCAAACATGAAATAGGTCATTTTAAAGTCAACATAAAATACCAAAATTCCAAAAGTATAACTCACAAAAAAATACTTACCAATGGAAGAAAATGTGTCGTGCTTCTCTCCCTCCTCCCGCCCTGTGGTGCAACAGATGTCCCTTTCCCCAAAAATGTACTCAATGGGACCGTAGTGTTGCAACCACACACAAGTTGACCTGCTGTGAGGAAAAAACGAGTTAGTAAATTTCAAACATGAGATAGGTCATTTTAAAGTCAACATAAAAAACCGAAATTCCAAAAGTATAAACCACAAAAAAATGCTTACCAATGAAACAAAATGTGTCGTGCTCCTCACCCTCCTCCCGCCCTGTGGTGCAACAGATGTCCCTTTCTCCAAAAATGTACTCAATGGGACCGTAGTGTTGCAACCACACACAAGTTGACCTGCTGTGAGGAAAATACGAGTTAATACATTTCAAACATGAAATAGGTCATTTTAAAGTCAACATAAAAAACCAAAATTCCAAAAGTATAAACCACAAAAAAATGCTTACCAATGAAACAAAATGTGTCGTGCTCCTCACCCTCCATTCCGCCCTGTGGTGCAACAGATGTCCCTTTCTCCAAAAATGTACTCAATGGGACCGTAGTGTTGCAACCACACACAAGTTGACCTGCTGTGAGGAAAAAACGAGTTAGTACATTTCAAACATGAAATAGGTCATTTTAAAGTCAACATAAAAAACCAAAATTCCAAGAGTATAAACCACAAAAAAATGCTTACCAATGAAACAAAACGTGTCGTGCTCCTCACCCTCCTCCCGCCCTGTGGAGCAACAGATGGCCCTTTCTCCAAAAATGTACTCAATGGGACCGTAGTGTTTCAACCACACACAAGTTGACCTGCTGTGAGGAAAATACGAGTTAGTACATTTCAAACATGAAATAGGTCATTTTAAAGTCAACATAAAAAACCAAAATTCCAAAAGTATAAACCACAAAAAAATTCTTACCAATGGAAGAAAATGTGTCGTGCTTCTCTCCCTCCTCCCGCCCTGTGGTGCAACAGATGTCCCTTTCTCCAAAAATGTACTCAATGGGACCGTAGTGTTAAAACCACACACAAGTTGAGCTGCTGTGAGGAAAATACGAGTTAGTACATTTCAAACATGAAATAGGTCATTTTAAAGTCAACATAAAAAACCAAAATTCCAAAAGTATAAACCACAAAGAAATTCTTACCAATGGAAGAAAATGTGTCGTGCTTCTCTCCCTCCTCCCGCCCTGTGGTGCAACAGATGTCCCTTTCTCCAAAAATGTACTCAATGGGACCGTAGTGTTGCAACCACACACAAGTTGACCTGCTGTGAGGAAAAAACGAGTTAGTACATTTCAAACATGAAATAGGTCATTTTAAAGTCAACATAAAAAACCAAAATTCCAAAAGTATAAACCACAAAAAAATGCTTACCAATGAAACAGAATGTGTCGTGCTCCTCACCCTCCTCCCGCCCTGTGGTGCAACAGATGTCCCTTTCTCCAAAAATGTACTCAATGGGACCGTAGTGTTGCAACCACACACAAGTTGACCTGCTGTGAGGAAAAAAACGAGTTAGTACATTTCAAACATGACATAGGTCATTTTAAAGTCAACATAAAAAACCAAAATTCCAAAAGTATAAACCACAAAAAAATGCTTACCAATGAAAGAAAATGTGTCGTGCTCCTCACCCTCCACCCGCCCTGTGGTGCAACAGATGTCCCTTTCTCCAAAAATGTACTCAATGGGACCGTAGTGTTGCAACCACACACAAGTTGACCTGCTGTGAGGAAAAAACGAGTTAGTACATTTCATACATGAAATAGGTCATTTTAAAGTCAACATAAAAAACCAAAATTCCAAAAGTATAAACCACAAAAAAATGCTTACCAATGAAACAAAATGTGCCGTGCTCCTCACCCTCCTCCCGCCCTGTGGTGCAACAGATGTCCCTTTCTCCAAAAATGTACTCAATGGGACCGTAGTGTTGCAACCACACACAAGTTGACCTGCTGTGAGGAAAAAACGAGTTAGTACATTTCAAACATGAAATAGGTCATTTTAAAATCAACATAAAAAACCAAAATTCCAAAAGTTTAAGCCACAAAAAATGCTTACCAATGGAATAAAATGTGTCGTGCTTCTCTCACTCCTCCCGCCCTGTGGAGCAACAGATGTCCCTTTCTCCAAAAATGTACTCAATGGGACCGTAGTGTTGCAACCACACACAAGTTGACCTGCTGTGAGGAAAAAACGAGTTAGTACATTTCAAACATGAAATAGGTCATTTTAAAGTCAACATAAAAAACCAAAATTCCAAATGTATATCCCACAAATAAAAGCTTACCAATGGAATAAAATGTGTCGTGCTTCTCTCCCTCCTCCCGCCCTGTGGTGCAACAGATGTCCCTTTCTCCAAAAATGTACTCAATGGGACCGTAGTGTTGCAACCACACACACGTTGACCTGCTGTGAGGAAAAAACGAGTTAGTACATTTCAAACATGAAATAGGTCATTTTAAAGTCAACATAAAAAACCAAAATTCCAAAAGTATAAACAGCAAAAAAATGCTTACCAATGGAAGAAAATGTGTCGTGCTTCTCTCCCTCCTCCCGCCCTGTGGTGCAACAGATGTCCCTTTCTCCAAAAATGTACTCAATGGGACCGTAGTGTTGCAACCACACACAAGTTGACCTGCTGTGAGGAAAAAACGAGTTAGTACATTTCAAACATGAAATAGGTCATTTTAAAGTCAACATAAAATACCAAAATTTCAAAAGTATAAACCACAAAAAAATGCTTACCAATGAAACAAAATGTGTTGTGCTCCTAACCCTCCTCCCGCCCTGTGGTGCAACAGATGTCCCTTTCTCCAAAAATGTACTCAATGGGACCGTAGTGTTGCAACCACACACAAGTTGACCTGCTGTGAGGAAAAAACGAGTTAGTACATTTCAAACATGAAATAGGTCATTTTAAAATCAACATAAAAAACCAAAATTCCAAAAGTATAAACCACAAAAAAATGCTTACCAATGAAACAAAATGTGTCGTGCTCCTCACCCTCTTCCCTCCCTGTGGTGCAACAGATGTCCCTTTCTCCAAAAATGTACTCAATGGGACCGTAGTGTTGCAACCACACACAAGTTGACCTGCTGTGAGGAAAAAACGAGTTAGTACATTTCAAACATGAAATAGGTCATTTTAAACCCAACATAAAAAACCAAAAATCCAAAAGTATAAACTACAAAAAATGCTTACCAATGAAACAAAATGTGTCGTGCTCCTCACCCTCCTCCCGCCCTGTGGTGCAACAGATGTCCCTTTCTCCAAAAATGTACTCAATGGGACCGTAGTGTTGCAACCACACACAAGTTGACCTGCTGTGAGGAAAAAACGAGTTAGTACATTTCAAACATGACATAGGTCATTTTAAAGTCAACATAAAAAACCAAAATTCCAAAAGTATTAACCACAAAAAAATGCTTACCAATGAAACAAAATGTGTCGTGCTCCTAACCCTCCTCCCGCCCTGTGGTGCAACAGATGTCCCTTTCTCCAAAAATGTACTCAATGGGACCGTAGTGTTGCAACCACACACAAGTTGACCTGCTGTGAGGAAAAAACGAGTTAGTACATTTCAAACATGAAATAGGTCATTTTAAAGTCAACATCAAAAACCAAAATTCCAAAAGTATAAACCACAAAAAAATTCTTACCAATGGAAGAAAATGTGTCGTGCTTTTCTCCCTCTTCCCGCCCTGTGGTGCAACAGATGTCCCTTTCTCCAAAAATGTACTCAATGGGACCGTAGTGTTGCAACCACACACAAGTTGACCTGCTGTGAGGAAAAAACGAGTTAGTAAATTTCAAACATGAGATAGGTCATTTTAAAGTCAACATAAAAAACCGAAATTCCAAAAGTATAAACCACAAAAAAATGCTTACCAATGAAACAAAATGTGTCGTGCTCCTCACCCTCCTCCCGCCCTGTCGTGCAACAGATGTCCCTTTCTCCAAAAATGTACTCAATGGAACCGTAGTGTTGCAACCACACACAAGTTGACCTGCTGTGAGGAAAAAACGAGTTAGTACATTTCAAACATGAAATAGGTCATTTTAGAGTCAACATAAAAAACCAAAATTCCAAAAGTATAAACCACAAAAAAATGCTTACCAATGAAACAAAATGTGTCGTGCTCCTCACCCTCCTCCCGCCCTGTGGTGCAACAGATGTCCCTTTCTCCAAAAATGTACTCAATGGGACCGTAGTGTTGCAACCACACACAAGTTCACCTGCTGTGAGGAAAATACGAGTTAATACATTTCAAACATGAAATAGGTCATTTTAAAGTCAACATAAAAAACCAAAATTCCAAAAGTATAAACCACAAAAAAATGCTTACCAATGAAACAAAATGTGTCGTGCTCCTCACCCTCCATTCCACCCTGTGGTGCAACAGATGTCCCTTTCTCCAAAAATGTACTCAATGGGACCGTAGTGTTGCAACCACACACAAGTTGACCTGCTGTGAGGAAAAAACGAGTTAGTACATTTCAAACATGAAATAGGTCATTTTAAAGTCAACATAAAAAACCAAAATTCCGAGAGTATAAACCACAAAAAAATGCTTACCAATGAAACAAAACGTGTCGTGCTCCTCACCCTCCTCCCGCCCTGTGGTGCAACAGATGTCCCTTTCTCCAAAAATGTACTCAATGGGACCGTAGTGTTGCAACCACACACAAGTTGACCTGCTGTGAGGAAAATACGAGTTAGTACATTTCAAACATGAAATAGGTCATTTTAAAGTCAACATAAAAAACCAAAATTCCAAAAACATAAACCACAAAAAAATTCTTACCAATGGAAGAAAATGTGTCGTGCTTCTCTCCCTCCTCCCGCCCTGTGGTGCAACAGATGTCCCTTTCTCCAAAAATGTACTCAATGGGACCGTAGTGTTGCAACCACACACAAGTTGACCTGCTGTGAGGAAAAAACGAGTTAGTACATTTCAAACACGAAATAGGTCATTTTAAAGTCAACATAAAAAACCAAAATTCCAACAGTATAAACCACAAAAAAACGCTTACCAATGAAACAAAATGTGTCGTACTCCTCACCCTCCTCCCGCCCTGTGGTGCAACAGATGTCCCTTTCTCCAAACATGTACTCAATGGGACCGTAGTGTTGCAACCACACACAAGTTGACCTGCTGTGAGGAAAAAACGAGTTAGTACATTTCAAACATGAAATAGGTCATTTTAAAATCAACTTAAAAAACCAAAATTCCAAAAGTTTAAACCACAAAAAATGCTTACCAATGGAATAAAATGTGTCGTGCTTCTCTCCCTCCTCCCGCCCTGTGGTGCAACAGTTGTCCCTTTCTCCAAAAATGTACTCAATGGGACCGTAGTGTTGCAACCACACACAAGTTGACCTGCTGTGAGGAAAAAACGAGTTAGTACATTTCAAACATGAAATAGGTCATTTCAAAGTCAACATAAAAAACCAAAATTCCAAAAGTATAAACAGCAAAAAAATGCTTACCAATGGAAGAAAATGTGTCGTGCTTCTCTCCCTCCTCCCGCCCTGTGGTGCAACAGATGTCCCTTTCTCCAAAAATGTACTCAATGGGACCGTAGTGTTGCAACCACACACAAGTTGACCTGCTGTGAGGAAAAAACGAGTTAGTACATTTCAAACATGAAATAGGTCATTTTAAAGTCAACATAAAAAACCAAAATTCCAAAAGTATAAACCACAAAAAAATGCTTACCAATGAAACAAATTGTGTCGTGCTCCTCGCCCTCTTCCCTCCCTGTGGTGCAACAGATGTCCCTTTCTCCAAAAATGTACTCAATGGGACCGTAGTGTTGCAACCACACACAAGTTGACCTGCTGTGAGGAAAATACGAGTTAGTACATTTCAAACATGAAATAATTCATTTTAAACCCAACATAAAAAACCAAAATTCCAAAAGTATAAACTACAAAATATGCTTACCAATGAAACAAAATGTGTCGTGCTCCTCACCCTCCTCCCGCCCTGTTGTGCAACAGATGTCCCTTTCTCCAAAAATGTACTCAATGGGACCGTAGTGTTGCAACCACACACAAGTTGACCTGCTGTGAGGAAAAAATGAGTTAGTACATTTCGAACATGAAATAGGTCATTTTAAAGTCAACATAAAAAACCAAAATTCCAAAAGTATAAACCACAAAAAAATGCTTACCAATGAAACAAAATGTGTCGTGCTCCTCACCCTCCTCCCGCCCTGTGGTGCAACAGATGTCCCTTTCTCCAAAAATGTACTCAATGGTACCGTAGTGTTGCAACCACACGCAAGTTGACCTGCTGTGAGCAAAAAACGAGTTAGTACATTTCAAACATGAAATAGGTCATTTTAAAGTCAACATAAAAAACCAAAATTCCAAAAGTATAAACCACAAAAAAATGCTTACCAATGAAACAAAATGTGTCGTGCTCCTCACCCTCCTCCCACCCTGTGGTGCAACAGATGTCCGTTTCTCCAAAAATGTACTCAATGGGACCGTAGTGTTGCAACCACACACAAGTTGACCTGCTGTGAGGAAAAAACGAGTTAGTACATTTCAAACATGAAATAGGTCATTTTAAAGTCAACATAAAGAACCAAAATTCCAAAAGTATAAACCACAAAAAAATGCTTACCAATGGAAGAAAATGTGTCCTGCTTCTCTCCCTCCTCCCGCCCTGTCGTGCAACAGATGTCCCTTTCTCCAAAAATGTACTCAATGGGACCGTAGTGTTGCAACCACACACAAGTTTACCTGCTGTGAGGAAAAAACGAGTTAGTACATTTCAAACATGAAATAGGTCATTTTAAAGTCAACATAAAAAATCAAAATTCCAAAAAAATAAACCACAAAAAAATGCTTACCAATGAAACAAAATGTGTCGTGCTCCTCACCCTCCTCCCGCCCTGTGGTGCAACAGATGTCCCTTTCTCCAAAAATGTACTCAATGGGACCGTAGTGTTGCAACCACACACAAGTTGACCTGCTGTGAGGAAAATACGAGTTAGTACATTTCAAACATGAAATAGGTCATTTTAAAGTCAACATAAGAAACCAAAATTCCAAAAGTATAAACCACAAAAAAATGCTTACCAATGGAAGAAAATGTCTCGTGCTTCTCTCCCTCCTCCCCCCCTGTGGTGCAACAGATGTCCCTTTCTCCAAAAATGTACACAATGGGACCGTAGTGTTGCAACCACACACAAGTTGACCTGCTGTGAGGAAAAAACGAGTTAGTACATTTCAAACATGAAATAGGTCATTTGAAAGTCAACATAAAAAACCAAAATTCTAAGAGTATAAACCACAAAAAAATGCTTACCAATGAAACAAAACGTGTCGTGCACCTCACCCTCCTCCCGCCCTGTGGTGCAACAGATGTCCCTTTCTCCAAAAATGTACTCAGTGGGACCGTAGTGTTGCAACCACACACAAGTTGACCTGCTGTGAGGAAAATACGAGTTAGTACATTTCAAACATGAAATAGGTCATTTTAAAGTCAACATAAAAATCCAAAATTCCAAAAGTATAAACCACAAAAAAATTCTTACCAATGGAAGAAAATGTGTCGTGCTTCTCTCCCTCCTCCCGCCCTGTGGTGCAACAGATGTCCCTTTCTCCAAAAATGTACTCAATGGGACCGTAGTGTTGCAACCACACACAAGTTGACCTGCTGTGAGGAAAAAACGAGTTAGTACATTTCAAATATGAAATAGGTCATTTTAAAGTCAACATAAAAAACCAAAATTCCAAAAGTATAAACCACAAAAAAATGCTTACCAATGAAACAGAATGTGTCGTGCTCCTCACCCTCCTCCCGCCCTGTGGTGCAACAGATGTCCCTTTCTCCAAAAATGTACTCAATGGGACCGTAGTGTTGCAACCACACACAAGTTGACCTGCTGTGAGGAAAAAACGAGTTAGTACATTTCAAACATGAAATAGGTCATTTTAAAGTCAACATAAAAAACCAAAATTCCAAAAGTATAAACCACAAAAAAATGCTTACCAATGAAAGAAAATGTGTCGTGCTCCTCACCCTCCTCCCGCCCTGTGGTGCAACAGATGTCCCTTTCTCCAAAAATGTACTCAATGGGACCGTAGTGTTGCAACCACACACAAGTTGACCTGCTGTGAGGAAAAAACAAGTTAGTACATTTCAAACATGAAATAGGTCATTTTAAAGTCAACATAAAAAACCAAAATTCCAAAAGTATAAACCACAAAAAAATGCTTACCAATGAAACAAAATGTGTCGTGCTCCTCACCCTTCTCCTGCCCTGTGGTGCAACAGATGTCCCTTTCTCCAAAAATGTACTCAATGGGACCGTAGTGTTGCAACCACACACAAGTTGACCTGCTGTGAGGAAAAAACGAGTTATTACATTTCAAACATGAAATAGGTCATTTTAAAATCAACATTAAGAACCAAAATTCCAAAAGTATAAACCACAAAAAAATGCTTACCAATGGAATAAAATGTGTCGTGCTTCTCTCCCTCTTCCCGCCCTGTGGTGCAACTGATGTCCCTTTCTCCAAAAATGTACTCAATGGGACCGTAGTGTTGCAACCACACACAAGTTGACCTGCTGTGAGGAAAAAACGAGTTAGTACATTTCAAACATGAAATAGGTCATTTTAAAGTCAACATAAAGAACCAAAATTCCAAAAGTATAAACCACAAAAAAAGCTTACCAATGGAATAAAATGTGTCATGTTTCTCTCCCTCCTCCCGCCCTGTGGTGCAACAGATGTCCCTTTCTCCAAAAATGTACTCAATGGGACCGTAGTGTTGCAACCACACACAAGTTGACCTGCTGTGAGGAAAAAACGAGTTAGTACATTTCAAATATGAAATAGGTCATTTTAAAGTCAACATAAAAAACCAAAATTCCAAAAGTATAAACCACAAAAAAATGCTTACCAATGAAAGAAAATGTGTCGTGCTCCTCACCCTCCTGCCACACTGTGGTGCAACAGATGTCCCTTTCTCCAAAAATGTACTCAATGGGACCGTAGTGTTGCAACCACACACAAGTTGACCTGCTGTGAGGAAAAAACGAGTTAGTACATTTCAAACATGAAATAGGTCATTTTAAAATCAACATAAAAAACCAAAATTCCAAAAGTATAAACCACAAAAAAATTCTTACCAATGGAATAAAATGTGTCGTGCTTCTCTCCCTCCTCCCGCCCTGTGGTGCAAGAGATGTACCTTTCTCCAAAAATGTACTCAATGGGACCGTAGTGTTGCAACCACACACAAGTTGACATGCTGTGAGGAAAAAACGAGTTAGTACATTTCAAACATGAAATAGGTCATTTTAAAGTCAACATAAAAAACCAAAATTCCAAAAGTATAAACCACAAATAAAAGCTTACCAATGGAATAAAATGTGTCGTGCTTCTCTCCCTCCTCCCGCCCTGTGGTGCAACAGATGTCCCTTTCTCCAAAAATGTACTCAATGGGACCGTAGTGTTGCAACCACACACACGTTGACCTGCTGTGAGGAAAAAACGAGGTAGTATATTTCAAACATGAAATAGGTCATTTTAAAGTCAACATAAAAAACCAAAATTCCAAAAGTATAAGCCACAAAAAAATGCTTACCAATGAAACAAAACATGTCGTGCTTCTCTCCCTCCTCCCGCCCTGTGGTGCAACAGATGTCCCTTTCTCCAAAAATGTACTCAATGGGACCGTAGTGTTGCAACCACACACAAGTTGACCTGCTGTGAGGAAAAATCGAGTTAGTACATTTCAAACATGAAATAGGTCATTTTAAAGTCAACATAAAGAACCAAAATTCCAAAAGTATAAACCACAAAAAAATGCTTACTAATGGAAGAAAATGTGTCGTGCTTCTCTCCCTCCTCCCGCCCTGTGGTGCAACAGATGTCCCTTTCTCCAAAAATGTACTCAATGGGACCGTAGTGTTGCAACCACACACACGTTGACCTGCTGTGAGGAAAAAACGAGTTAGTACATTTCAAACATGAAATAGGTCATTTTAAAGTCAACATAAAAAACCAAAATTCCAAAAGTATAAACCACAAAAAAATGCTTACCAATGAAACAAAACGTGTCGTGCTCCTCACCCTCCTCCCGCCCTGTGGTGCAACAGATGTCCCTTTCTCCAAAAATGTACTCAATGGGACCGTAGTGTTGCAACCACACACAAGTTGACCTGCTGTGCGGAAAATACGAGTTAGTACATTTCAAACATGAAATAGGTCATTTTAAAGTCAACATAAAAAACCAAAATTCCAAAAGTATAAACCACAAAAAAATGCTTACCAATGGAAGAAAATGTGTTGTGCTTCTCTCCCTCCTCCCGCCCTGTGGTGCAAGAGATGTCCGTTTCTCCAAAAATGTACTCAATGGGACCGTAGCGTTGCAACCACACACAAGTTGACCTGCTGTGAGGAAAAAACGAGTTAGTACATTTCAAACATGAAATAGGTCATTTTAAAGTCAACATAAAATACCAAAATTCCAAAAGTATAAACCACAAAAAAATGCTTACCAATGGAAGAAAATGTGTCGTGCTTCTCTCCCTCCTCCCGCCCTGTGGTGCAACAGATGTCCCTTTCTCCAAAAATGTACTCAATGGGACCGTAGTGTTGCAACCACACACAAGTTGACCTGCTGTGAGGAAAATACGAGTTAGTACATTTCAAACATGAAATAGGTCATTTTAAAGTCAACATAAGAAACCAAAATTCCAAAAGTATAAACCACAAAAAAATGCTTACCAATGAAACAAAATGTGTCGTGCTCCTCACTCTCCTCCCGCCCTGTGGTGCAACAGATGTCCCTTTCTCCAAAAATGTACTCAATGGGACCGTAGTGTTGCAACCACACACAAGTTGACCTGCTGTGAGGAAAAAACGAGTTAGTACATTTCAAACATGAAATAGGTCATTTTAAAGTCAACATAAAAAACCAAAATTCCAAAAGTATAAACCACAAAAAAATGCTTACCAATGAAACAAAATGTGTCGTGCTCCTCACCCTCCTCCCGCCCTGTGGTGCAACAGATGTCCCTTTCTCCAAAAATGTACTCAATGGGACCGTAGTGTTGCAACCACACACAAGTTGACCTGCTGTGAGGAAAAAACGAGTTAGTACATTTCAAACATGAAATAGGTCATTTTAAGGTCAACATAAAAAACCAAAATTCCAAAAGTATAAACCACAAAAAAATGCTTACCAATGGAAGAAAATGTGTCGTGCTTCTCTCCCTCCTCCCGCCCTGTGGTGCAACAGATGTCCCTTTCTCCAAAAATGTACTCAATGGGACCGTAGTGTTGCAACCACACACAAGTTGACCTGCTGTGAGGAAAAAACGAGTTAGTACATTTCAAACATGAAGTAGGTCATTTTAAAGCCAACATAAAAAACCAAAATTCCAAAAGTATAAACCACAAAAAAATTCTTACCAATGGAAGAAAATGTGTCGTGCTTCTCTCCCTCCTCCCGCCCTGTGGTGCAACAGATGTCCGTTTCTCCAAAAATGTACTCAATGGGACCGTAGTGTTGCAACCACACACAAGTTGACCTGCTGTGAGGAAAAAACAAGTTAGTACATTTCAAACATGAAATAGGTCATTTTAAAGTCAACATAAAAAACCAAAATTCCAAAAGTATAAACCACAAAAAGATGCTTACCAATGAAACAAAATGTGTCGTGCTCCTCACCCTCTTCCCTCCCTGTGGTGCAACAGATGTCCCTTTCTCCAAAAATGTACTCAATGGGACCGTAGTGTTGCAACCACACACAAGTTGACCTGCTGTGAGGAAAAAACGAGTTAGTACATTTCAAACATGAAATAGGTCATTTTAAAGTCAACATAAAAAACCAAAATTCCAAAAGTATAAACCACAAAAAAAATGCTTACCAAAGAAACAAAATGTGTCGTGCTCCTCACCCTCCTCCCACCCTGTGGTGCAACAGATGTCCCTTTCTCCAAAAATGTACTCAATGGGACCGTAGTGTTGCAACCACACACAAGTAGACCTGCTGTGAGGAAAAAACGAGTTAGTACATTTCAAACATGAAATAGGTCATTTTAAAGTCAACATAAAAAACCAAAATTCCAAAATTATAAACCACAAAAAAATGCTTACCAATGAAACAAAATGTGTCGTGCTAATCACCCTCCTCCCGCCCTGTGATGCAACAGATGTAACTTTCTCCAAAAATGTACTCAATGGGACCGTAGTGTTGCAACCACACACAAGTTGACCTCCTGTGAGGAAAAAACGAGTTAGTACATTTCAAACATGAAATAGGTCATTTTAAAGTCAACATAAAAAACCAAAATTCCAAAAGTATAAACCACAAAAAGATGCTTACCAATGAAACAAAATGTGTCGTGCTCCTCACCCTCTTCCCTCCCTGTGGTGCAACAGATGTCCCTTTCTCCAAAAATGTACTCAATGGGACCGTAGTGTTGCAACCACACACAAGTTGACCTGCTGTGAGGAAAAAACGAGTTAGTACATTTCAAACATGAAATAGGTCATTTTAAAGTCAACATAAAAAACCAAAATTCCAAAAGTATAAACCACAAAAAAAATGCTTACCAAAGAAACAAAATGTGTCGTGCTCCTCACCCTCCTCCCACCCTGTGGTGCAACAGATGTCCCTTTCTCCAAAAATGTACTCAATGGGACCGTAGTGTTGCAACCACACACAAGTAGACCTGCTGTGAGGAAAAAACGAGTTAGTACATTTCAAACATGAAATAGGTCATTTTAAAGTCAACATAAAAAACCAAAATTCCAAAATTATAAACCACAAAAAAATGCTTACCAATGAAACAAAATGTGTCGTGCTAATCACCCTCCTCCCGCCCTGTGATGCAACAGATGTAACTTTCTCCAAAAATGTACTCAATGGGACCGTAGTGTTGCAACCACACACAAGTTGACCTCCTGTGAGGAAAAAACGAGTTAGTACATTTCAAACATGAAATAGGTCATTTTAAAGTCAACATAAAAAACCAAAATTCCAAAAGTATAAACCACAAAAAAATGCTTACCAATGAAACAAAATGTGTCGTGCTCCTCACCTTCCTCCCGCCCTGTGGTGCAACAGATGTCCGTTTCTCCAAAAATGTACTCAATGGGACCGTAGTGTTGCAACCACACACAAGTTGACCTGCTGTGAGGAAAAAACGAGTTAGTACATTTCAAACATAAAATAGGTCATTTTAAAGTCAACATAAAAAACCAAAATTCCAAAAGTATAAACCACAAAAAAATGCTTACCAATGAAACAAAATGTGTCATGCTCCTCACCCTCCTCCCGCCCTGTTGTGCAACAGATGTCCCTTCCTCCAAAAATGTACTCGATGGGACCGTAGTGTTGCAACCACACAAAAATTGACCTGCTGTGAGGAAAAAACGAGTTAGTACATTTCAAACATGAAATAGGTCATTTTAAAGTCAACATAAAAAACCAAAATTCCAAAAGTATAAACCACAAAAAGATGCTTACCAATGAAACAAAATGTGTCGTGCTCCTCACCCTCTTCCCTCCCTGTGGTGCAACAGATGTCCCTTTCTCCAAAAATGTACTCAATGGGACCGTAGTGTTGCAACCACACACAAGTTGACCTGCTGTGAGGAAAAAACGAGTTAGTACATTTCAAACATGAAATAGGTCATTTTAAACTCAACATAAAAAACCAAAATTCCAAAAGTATAAACCACAAAAAAAAATGCTTACCAAAGAAACAAAATGTGTCGTGCTCCTCACCCTCCTCCCACCCTGTGGTGCAACAGATGTCCCTTTCTCCAAAAATGTACTCAATGGGACCGGAGTGTTGCAACCACTCACAAGTTGACCTGCTGTGAGGAAAAAAACGAGTTAGTACACTTCAAACATGAAATAGGTCATTTTAAAGTCAACATAAAAAACCAAAATTCCAAAAGTATAAACCACAAAAAAATTCTTACCAATGAAACAAAATGTGTCGTGCTCCTCACCCTCCTCCCGCCCTGTGGTGCAACAGATGTCCCTTTCTCCAAAAATGTACTCAATGGGACCGTAGTGTTGCAACCACACACAAGTAGACCTGCTGTGAGGAAAAAACGAGTTAGTACATTTCAAACATGAAATAGGTCATTTTAAAGTCAACATAAAAAACCAAAATTCCAAAAGTATAAACCACAAAAAAATGCTTACCAATGAAACAAAATGTGTCGTGCTAATCACCCTCCTCCCGCCCTGTGGTGCAACAGATGTAACTTTCTCCAAAAATGTACTCAATGGGACCGTAGTGTTGCAACGACACACAAGTTGACCTCCTGTGAGGAAAAAACGAGTTAGTACATTTCAAACATGAAATAGGTCATTTTAAAGTCAACATAAAAAACCAAAATTCCAAAAGTATAAACTACAAAAAAATGCTTACCAATGAAACAAAATGTGTCGTGCTCCTCACCATCCTCCCGCCCTGTGGTGCAAGAGATGTCCGTTTCTCCAAAAATGTACTCAATGGGACCGTAGTGTTGCAACCACACACAAGTTGACCTGCTGTGAGGAAAAAACGAGTTAGTACATTTCAAACATGAAATAGGTCATTTTAAAGTCAACATAAAAAACCAAAATTCCAAAAGTATAAACCACAAAAAAATGCTTACCAATGAAACAAAATGTGTCGTGCTCCTCACCCTCCTCCCGCCCTGTGGTGCAACAGATGTAAGTTTCTCCAAAAATGTACTCAATGGGACCGTAGTGTTGCAACCACACACAAGTTGACCTGCTGTTAGGAAAAAACGAGTTAATACATTTCAAACATGAAATAGGTCATTTTAAAGTCAACATAAAAAACCAAAATTCCAAAAGTATAAACCACAAAAAAATGCTTACCAATGAAACAAAATGTGTCGTGCTCCTCACCTTCCTCCCGCCCTGTGGTGCAAGAGATGTCCGTTTCTCCAAAAATGTACTCAATGGGACCGTAGTGTTGCAACCACACACAGGTTGACCTGCCGTGAGGAAAAAACGAGTTAGTACATTTCAAACATGAAATAGGTCATTTTAAAGTCAACATAAAAAACCAAAATTCCAAAAGTATAAACCACAAAAAAATGCTTACCAATGAAACAAAATGTGTCGTGCTCCTCACCTTCCTCCCGCCCTGTGGTGCAACAGATGTCCGTTTCTCCAAAAATGTACTCAATGGGACCGTAGTGTTGCAACCACACACAAGTTGACCTGCTGTGAGGAAAAAACGACATAGTACATTTCAAACATAAAATAGGTCATTTTAAAGTCAACATAAAAAACCAAAATTCCAAAAGTATAAACCACAAAAAAATGCTTACCAATGAAACAAAATGTGTCATGCTCCTCACCCTCCTCCCGCTCTGTTGTGCAACAGATGTCCCTTCCTCCAAAAATGTACTCGATGGGACCGTAGTGTTGCAACCACACAAAAATTGACCTGCTGTGAGGAAAAAACGAGTTAGTACATTTCAAACATGAAATAGGTCATTTTAAAGTCAACATAAAAAACCAAAATTCCAAAAGTATAAACCACAATAAAATGCTTACCAATGAAACAAAATGTGTCGTGCTCCTCACCTTCCTCCCGCCCTGTGGCGCAACAGATGTCCGTTTCTCCAAAAATTTACTCAATGGGACCGTAGTGTTGCAACCACACACAAGTTAACCTGCTGTGAGGAAAAAACGAGTTAGTACATTTCAAACATGAAATAGGTCATTTTAAAGTCAACATAAAAAACCAAAATTCCAAAAGTATAAACCACAAAAAAATGCTTACCAATGAAACAAAATGTGTCGTGCTCCTCACCCTCCTCCCGCCCTGTGGTGCAACAGATGTCCGTTTCTCCAAAAATGTACTCAATGGGACCGTAGTGTTGCAACCACACACAAGTTGACCTGCTGTGAGGAAAAAACGAGTTAGTACATTTCAAACATGAAATATGTCATTTTAAAGTCAACATAAAAAACCAAAATTCCAAAGGTATAAACCACAAAGAAATGCTTACCAATGAAACAAAATGTGTCGTGCTCCTCACCTTCCTCCCGCCCTGTGGTGCAACAGATGTCCCTTTCTCCAAAAATGTACTCAATGGGACCGTGGTGTTGCAACCACACACAAGTTGACCTGCTGTGAGGAAAAAACGAGTTAGTACATTTCAAACGTGAAATACGTCATTTTAAAGTCAACATAAAAAACCAAAATTCCAAAAGTATAAACCACAAAAAAATGCTTACCAATGAAACAAAATGTGCCGTGCTCCTCACCCTCCTCCCTCCCTGTGGTGCAACAGATGTCCCTTTCTCCAAAAATGTACTCATTGGGACCGTAGTGTTGCAACCACACACAAGTTGACCTGCTGTGAGGAAAAAACGAGTTAGTACATTTCAAACATGAAATAGGTCATTTTAAAGTCAACATAAAAAACCAAAATTCCAAAAGTATAAACCACAAAAAAATGCTTACCAATGAAACAAAATGTGTCGTGCTCCTCACCTTCCTCCCGCCCTGTGGTGCAACAGATGTCCGTTTCTCCAAAAATGTACTCAATGGGACCGTAGTGTTGCAACCACACACAAGTTGACCTGCCGTGAGGAAAAAACGAGTTAGTACATTTCAAACATGAAATAGGTCATTTTAAAATCAACATAAAAAACCAAAATTCCAAAAGTATAAACCACAAAAAAATGCTTACCAATGAAACAAAATGTGTCGTGCTCCTCACCCTCCTCCCGCCCTGTGGTGCAACAGATGTCCCTTTCTCCAAAAATGTACTCAATGGGACCGTAGTGTTGCAACCACACACAAGTAGACCTGCTGTGAGGAAAAAACGAGTTAGTACATTTCAAACATGAAATAGGTCATTTTAAAGTCAACATAAAAAACCAAAATTCCAAAAGTATAAACCACAAAAAAATGCTTACCAATGAAACAAAATGTGTCGTGCTAATCACCCTCCTCCCGCCCTGTGGTGCAACAGATGTAACTTTCTCCAAAAATGTACTCAATGGGACCGTAGTGTTGCAACGACACACAAGTTGACCTCCTGTGAGGAAAAAACGAGTTAGTACATTTCAAACATGAAATAGGTCATTTTAAAGTCAACATAAAAAACCAAAATTCCAAAAGTATAAACTACAAAAAAATGCTTACCAATGAAACAAAATGTGTCGTGCTCCTCACCATCCTCCCGCCCTGTGGTGCAAGAGATGTCCGTTTCTCCAAAAATGTACTCAATGGGACCGTAGTGTTGCAACCACACACAAGTTGACCTGCTGTGAGGAAAAAACGAGTTAGTACATTTCAAACATGAAATAGGTCATTTTAAAGTCAACATAAAAAACCAAAATTCCAAAAGTATAAACCACAAAAAAATGCTTACCAATGAAACAAAATGTGTCGTGCTCCTCACCCTCCTCCCGCCCTGTGGTGCAACAGATGTAAGTTTCTCCAAAAATGTACTCAATGGGACCGTAGTGTTGCAACCACACACAAGTTGACCTGCTGTTAGGAAAAAACGAGTTAATACATTTCAAACATGAAATAGGTCATTTTAAAGTCAACATAAAAAACCAAAATTCCAAAAGTATAAACCACAAAAAAATGCTTACCAATGAAACAAAATGTGTCGTGCTCCTCACCTTCCTCCCGCCCTGTGGTGCAAGAGATGTCCGTTTCTCCAAAAATGTACTCAATGGGACCGTAGTGTTGCAACCACACACAGGTTGACCTGCTGTGAGGAAAAAACGAGTTAGTACATTTCAAACATGAAATAGGTCATTTTAAAGTCAACATAAAAAACCAAAATTCCAAAAGTATAAACCACAAAAAAATGCTTACCAATGAAACAAAATGTGTCGTGCTCCTCACCTTCCTCCCGCCCTGTGGTGCAACAGATGTCCGTTTCTCCAAAAATGTACTCAATGGGACCGTAGTGTTGCAACCACACACAAGTTGACCTGCTGTGAGGAAAAAACGACGTAGTACATTTCAAACATAAAATAGGTCATTTTAAAGTCAACATAAAAAACCAAAATTCCAAAAGTATAAACCACAAAAAAATGCTTACCAATGAAACAAAATGTGTCATGCTCCTCACCCTCCTCCCGCCCTGTTGTGCAACAGATGTCCCTTCCTCCAAAAATGTACTCGATGGGACCGTAGTGTTGCAACCACACAAAAATTGACCTGCTGTGAGGAAAAAACGAGTTAGTACATTTCAAACATGAAATAGGTCATTTTAAAGTCAACATAAAAAACCAAAATTCCAAAAGTATAAACCACAATAAAATGCTTACCAATGAAACAAAATGTGTCGTGCTCCTCACCTTCCTCCCGCCCTGTGGCGCAACAGATGTCCGTTTCTCCAAAAATTTACTCAATGGGACCGTAGTGTTGCAACCACACACAAGTTAACCTGCTGTGAGGAAAAAACGAGTTAGTACATTTCAAACATGAAATAGGTCATTTTAAAGTCAACATAAAAAACCAAAATTCCAAAAGTATAAACCACAAAAAAATGCTTACCAATGAAACAAAATGTGTCGTGCTCCTCACCCTCCTCCCGCCCTGTGGTGCAACAGATGTCCGTTTCTCCAAAAATGTACTCAATGGGACCGTAGTGTTGCAACCACACACAAGTTGACCTGCTGTGAGGAAAAAACGAGTTAGTACATTTCAAACATGAAATATGTCATTTTAAAGTCAACATAAAAAACCAAAATTCCAAAGGTATAAACCACAAAGAAATGCTTACCAATGAAACAAAATGTGTCGTGCTCCTCACCTTCCTCCCGCCCTGTGGTGCAACAGATGTCCCTTTCTCCAAAAATGTACTCAATGGGACCGTGGTGTTGCAACCACACACAAGTTGACCTGCTGTGAGGAAAAAACGAGTTAGTACATTTCAAACATGAAATACGTCATTTTAAAGTCAACATAAAAAACCAAAATTCCAAAAGTATAAACCACAAAAAAATGCTTACCAATGAAACAAAATGTGTCGTGCTCCTCACCTTCCTCCCGCCCTGTGGTGCAACAGATGTCCGTTTCTCCAAAAATGTACTCAATGGGACCGTAGTGTTGCAACCACACACAAGTTGACCTGCTGTGAGGAAAAAACGACGTAGTACATTTCAAACATGAAATAGGTCATTTTAAAGTCAACATAAAAAACCAAAATTCCAAAAGTATAAACCACAAAAAAATGCTTACCAATGAAACAAAATGTGTCGTGCTCCTCACCTTCCTCCCGCCCTGTGGTGCAACAGATGTCCGTTTCTCCAAAAATGTACTCAATGGGACCGTAGTGTTGCAACCACACACAAGTTGACCTGCTGTGAGGAAAAAACGACGTAGTACATTTCAAACATAAAATAGGTCATTTTAAAGTCAACATAAAAAACCAAAATTCCAAAAGTATAAACCACAAAAAAATGCTTACCAATGAAACAAAATGTGTCATGCTCCTCACCCTCCTCCCGCCCTGTTGTGCAACAGATGTCCCTTCCTCCAAAAATGTACTCGATGGGACCGTAGTGTTGCAACCACACAAAAATTGACCTGCTGTGAGGAAAAAACGAGTTAGTACATTTCAAACATGAAATAGGTCATTTTAAAGTCAACATAAAAAACCAAAATTCCAAAAGTATAAACCACAATAAAATGCTTACCAATGAAACAAAATGTGTCGTGCTCCTCACCTTCCTCCCGCCCTGTGGCGCAACAGATGTCCGTTTCTCCAAAAATTTACTCAATGGGACCGTAGTGTTGCAACCACACACAAGTTAACCTGCTGTGAGGAAAAAACGAGTTAGTACATTTCAAACATGAAATAGGTCATTTTAAAGTCAACATAAAAAACCAAAATTCCAAAAGTATAAACCACAAAAAAATGCTTACCAATGAAACAAAATGTGTCGTGCTCCTCACCCTCCTCCCGCCCTGTGGTGCAACAGATGTCCGTTTCTCCAAAAATGTACTCAATGGGACCGTAGTGTTGCAACCACACACAAGTTGACCTGCTGTGAGGAAAAAACGAGTTAGTACATTTCAAACATGAAATATGTCATTTTAAAGTCAACATAAAAAACCAAAATTCCAAAGGTATAAACCACAAAGAAATGCTTACCAATGAAACAAAATGTGTCGTGCTCCTCACCTTCCTCCCGCCCTGTGGTGCAACAGATGTCCCTTTCTCCAAAAATGTACTCAATGGGACCGTGGTGTTGCAACCACACACAAGTTGACCTGCTGTGAGGAAAAAACGAGTTAGTACATTTCAAACATGAAATACGTCATTTTAAAGTCAACATAAAAAACCAAAATTCCAAAAGTATAAACCACAAAAAAATGCTTACCAATGAAACAAAATGTGCCGTGCTCCTCACCCTCCTCCCTCCCTGTGGTGCAACAGATGTCCCTTTCTCCAAAAATGTACTCATTGGGACCGTAGTGTTGCAACCACACACAAGTTGACCTGCTGTGAGGAAAAAACGAGTTAGTACATTTCAAACATGAAATAGGTCATTTTAAAGTCAACATAAAAAACCAAAATTCCAAAAGTATAAACCACAAAAAAATGCTTACCAATGAAACAAAATGTGTCGTGCTCCTCACCTTCCTCCCGCCCTGTGGTGCAACAGATGTCCGTTTCTCCAAAAATGTACTCAATGGGACCGTAGTGTTGCAACCACACACAAGTTGACCTGCCGTGAGGAAAAAACGAGTTAGTACATTTCAAACATGAAATAGGTCATTTTAAAGTCAACATAAAAAACCAAAATTCCAAAAGTATAAACCACAAAAAAATGCTTACCAATGAAACAAAATGTGTCGTGCTCCTCACCCTCCTCCCGCCCTGTGATGCAACAGATGTCCCTTTCTCCAAAAATGTACTCAATGGGACCGTAGTGTTGCAACCACACACAAGTTGACCTGCTGTGAGGAAAATACGAGTTAGTACATTTCAAACATGAAATAGGTCATTTTAAAGTCAACATAAAAAACCAAAATTCCAAAAGTATAAACCACAAAAAAATGCTTACCAATGAAACAAAATGTGTCGTGCTCCTCACCCTCCTCCCGCCCTGTGGTGCAACAGATGTCCCTTTCTCCAAAAATGTACTCAATGGGACCGTAGTGTTGCAACCACACACAAGTTGACCTGCTGTGAGGAAAAAACGAGTTAGTACATTTCATACATGAAATAGGTCATTTTAAAGTCAACATAAAAAACCAAAATTCCAAAAGTATAAACCACAAAAAAATGCTTACCAATGAAACAAAATGTGTCGTGCTCCTCACCCTCCTCCCTCCCTGTGGTGCAACAGATGTCCCTTTCTCCAAAAATGTACTCAACGGGACCGTTGTGTTGCAACCACGCACAAGTTGACCTGCTGTGAGGAAAAAACGAGTTAGTACATTTCAAACATGAAATAGGTCATTTTAAAGTCAACATAAAAAACCAAAATTCCAAAAGTATAAACCACAAAAAAATGCTTACCAATGAAACAAAATGTGTCGTGCTCCTCACCCTCCTCCCGCCCTGTGTTGCAACAGATGTCCCTTTCTCCAAAAATGTACTCAATGGGACCGTAGTGTTGCAACCACGCACAAGTTGACCTGCTGTGTGGAAAAAACGAGTTAGTACATTTCAAACATGAAATAGGTCATTTTAAAGTCAACATAAAAAACAAAAATTCCAAAAGTATAAACCACAAAAAAATGCTTACCAATGAAACAAAATGTGTCGTGCTCCTCACCTTCCTCCCGCCGTGTGGTGCAACAGATGTCCGTTTCTCCAAAAATGTACTCAATGGGACCGTAGTGTTGCAACCACACACAAGTTGACCTGCTGTGAGGAAAAAACGAGTTAGTACATTTCAAACATGAAATAGGTCATTTTAAAGTCAACATAAAAAACCAAAATTCCAAAAGTATAAACCACAAAAAAATGCTTACCAATGAAACAAAATGTGTTGTGCTCCTCACCCTCCTCCCGCCCTGTGGTGCAACAGATGTCCCTTTCTCCAAAAATGTACTCAATGGGACCGTAGTGTTGCAACCACACACAAGTTGACCTGCTGTGAGGAAAAAACGAGTTAGTACATTTCAAACATGAAATAGGTCATTTTAAAGTCAACATAAAAAACCAAAATTCCAAAAGTATAAACCACAAAAAAATGCTTACCAATGAAACAAAATGTGTCGTGCTCCTCACCCTCCTCCCGCCCTGTGGTGCAACAGATGTCCCTTTCTCCAAAAATGTACTCAATGGGACCGTAGTGTTGCAACCACACACAAGTTGACCTGCTGTGAGGAAAAAACGAGTTAGTACATTTCAAACATGAAATAGGTCATTTTAAAGTCAACATAAAAAACCAAAATTCCAAAAGTATAAACCACAAAAAAATGCTTACCAATGAAACAAAATGTGTTGTGCTCCTCACCCTCCTCCCGCCCTGTGGTGCAACAGATGTCCCTTTCTCCAAAAATGTACTCAATGGGACCGTAGTGTTGCAACCACACACAAGTTGACCTGCTGTGAGGAAAAAACGAGTTAGTACATTTCAAACATGAAATAGGTCATTTTAAAGTCAACATAAAAAACCAAAATTCCAAAAGTATAAACCACAAAAAAATGCTTACCAATGAAACAAAATGTGTCGTGCTCCTCACCCTCCTCCCGCCCTGTGGTGCAACAGATGTCCCTTTCTCCAAAAATGTACTCAATGGGACCGTAGTGTTGCAACCACACACAAGTTGACCTGCTGTGAGGAAAAAACGAGTTAGTACATTTCAAACATGAAATAGGTCATTTTAAAGTCAACATAAAAAACAAAAATTCCAAAAGTATAAACCACAAAAAAATGCTTACCAATGAAACAAAATGTGTCGTGCTCCTCACCTTCCTCCCGCCGTGTGGTGCAACAGATGTCCGTTTCTCCAAAAATGTACTCAATGGGACCGTAGTGTTGCAACCACACACAAGTTGACCTGCTGTGAGGAAAAAACGAGTTAGTACATTTCAAACATGAAATAGGTCATTTTAAAGTCAACATAAAAAACCAAAATTCCAAAAGTATAAACCACAAAAAAATGCTTACCAATGAAACAAAATGTGTCGTGCTCCTCACCTTCCTCCCGCCGTGTGGTGCAACAGATGTCCCTTTCTCCAAAAATGTACTCAATGGGACCGTAGTGTTGCAACCACACACAAGTTGACCTGCTGTGTGGAAAAAACGAGTTAGTACATTTCAAACATGAAATAGGTCATTTTAAAGTCAACATAAAAAACAAAAATTCCAAAAGTATAAACCACAAAAAAATGCTTACCAATGAAACAAAATGTGTCGTGCTCCTCACCCTCCTCCCGCCCTGTGGTGCAACAGATGTCCCTTTCTCCAAAAATGTACTCAATGGGACCGTAGTGTTGCAACCACACACAAGTTGACCTGCTGTGAGGAAAAAACGAGTTAGTACATTTCAAACATGAAATAGGTCATTTTAAAGTCAACATAAAAAACAAAAATTCCAAAAGTATAAACCACAAAAAAATGCTTACCAATGAAACAAAATGTGTCGTGCTCCTCACCCTCCTCCCGCCCTGTGGTGCAACAGATGTCCCTTTCTCCAAAAATGTACTCAATGGGACCGTAGTGTTGCAACCACACACAAGTTGACCTGCTGTGAGGAAAAAACGAGTTAGTACATTTCAAACATGAAATAGGTCATTTTAAAGTCAACATAAAAAACAAAAATTCCAAAAGTATAAACCACAAAAAAATGCTTACCAATGAAACAAAATGAGTCGTGCTCCTCACCTTCCTCCCGCCGTGTGGTGCAACAGATGTCCCTTTCTCCAAAAATGTACTCAATGGGACCGTAGTGTTGCAACCACACACAAGTTGACCTGCTGTGAGGAAAAAACGAGTTAGTACATTTCAAACATGAAATAGGTCATTTTAAAGTCAACATAAAAAACCAAAATTCCAAAAGTATAAACCACAAAAAAATGCTTACCAATGAAACAAAATGTGTCGTGCTCCTCACCCTCCTCCCGCCCTGTGGTGCAACAGATGTCCCTTTCTCCAAAAATGTACTCAATGGGACCGTAGTGTTGCAACCACACACAAGTTGACCTGCTGTGAGGAAAAAACGAGTTAGTACATTTCAAACATGAAATAGGTCATTTTAAAGTCAACATAAAAAACAAAAATTCCAAAAGTATAAACCACAAAAAAATGCTTACCAATGAAACAAAATGTGTCGTGCTCCTCACCCTCCTCCCGCCCTGTGGTGCAACAGATGTCCCTTTCTCCAAAAATGTACTCAATGGGACCGTAGTGTTGCAACCACACACAAGTTGACCTGCTGTGAGGAAAAAACGAGTTAGTACATTTCAAACATGAAATAGGTCATTTTAAAGTCAACATAAAAAACAAAAATTCCAAAAGTATAAACCACAAAAAAATGCTTACCAATGAAACAAAATGTGTCGTGCTCCTCACCTTCCTCCCGCCGTGTGGTGCAACAGATGTCCCTTTCTCCAAAAATGTACTCAATGGGACCGTAGTGTTGCAACCACACACAAGTTGACCTGCTGTGTGGAAAAAACGAGTTAGTACATTTCAAACATGAAATAGGTCATTTTAAAGTCAACATAAAAAACAAAAATTCCAAAAGTATAAACCACAAAAAAATGCTTACCAATGAAACAAAATGTGTCGTGCTCCTCACCTTCCTCCCGCCGTGTGGTGCAACAGATGTCCGTTTCTCCAAAAATGTACTCAATGGGACCGTAGTGTTGCAACCACACACAAGTTGACCTGCTGTGAGGAAAAAACGAGTTAGTACATTTCAAACATGAAATAGGTCATTTTAAAGTCAACATAAAAAACCAAAATTCCAAAAGTATAAACCACAAAAAAATGCTTACCAATGAAACAAAATGTGTTGTGCTCCTCACCCTCCTCCCGCCCTGTGGTGCAACAGATGTCCCTTTCTCCAAAAATGTACTCAATGGGACCGTAGTGTTGCAACCACACACAAGTTGACCTGCTGTGAGGAAAAAACGAGTTAGTACATTTCAAACATGAAATAGGTCATTTTAAAGTCAACATAAAAAACAAAAATTCCAAAAGTATAAACCACAAAAAAATGCTTACCAATGAAACAAAATGTGTCGTGCTCCTCACCTTCCTCCCGCCGTGTGGTGCAACAGATGTCCGTTTCTCCAAAAATGTACTCAATGGGACCGTAGTGTTGCAACCACACACAAGTTGACCTGCTGTGAGGAAAAAACGAGTTAGTACATTTCAAACATGGAATAGGTCATTTTAAAGTCAACATAAAAAACCAAAATTCCAAAAGTATAAACCACAAAAAAATGCTTACCAATGAAACAAAATGTGTTGTGCTCCTCACCCTCCTCCCGCCCTGTGGTGCAACAGGTGTCCCTTTCTCCAAAAATGTACTCAATGGGACCGTAGTGTTGCAACCACACACAAGTTGACCTGCTGTGAGGAAAAAACGAGTTAGTACATTTCAAACATGAAATAGGTCATTTTAAAGTCAACATAAAAAACCAAAATTCCAAAAGTATAAACCACAAAAAAATGCTTACCAATGAAACAAAATGTGTCGTGCTCCTCACCCTCCTCCCGCCCTGTGGTGCAACAGATGTCCCTTTCTCCAAAAATGTACTCAATGGGACCGTAGTGTTGCAACCACACACAAGTTGACCTGCTGTGAGGAAAAAACGAGTTAGTACATTTCAAACATGAAATAGGTCATTTTAAAGTCAACATAAAAAACCAAAATTCCAAAAGTATAAACCACAAAAAAATGCTTACCAATGAAACAAAATGTGTCGTGCTCCTCACCCTCCTCCCTCCCTGTTTTGCAACAGATGTCCCTTTCTCCAAAAATGTACTCAACGGGACCGTTGTGTTGCAACCACGCACAAGTTGACCTGCTGTGAGGAAAAAACGAGTTAGTACATTTCAAACATGAAATAGGTCATTTTAAAGTCAACATAAAAAACCAAAATTCCAAAAGTATAAACCACAAAAAAATGCTTACCAATGAAACAAAATGTGTCGTGCTCCTCACCCTCCTCCCGCCCTGTGGTGCAACAGATGTCCCTTTCTCCAAAAATGTACTCAATGGGACCGTAGTGTTGCAACCACGCACAAGTTGACCTGCTGTGTGGAAAAAACGAGTTAGTACATTTCAAACATGAAATAGGTCATTTTAAAGTCAACATAAAAAACAAAAATTCCAAAAGTATAAACCACAAAAAAATGCTTACCAATGAAACAAAATGTGTCGTGCTCCTCACCTTCCTCCCGCCGTGTGGTGCAACAGATGTCCGTTTCTCCAAAAATGTACTCAATGGGACCGTAGTGTTGCAAACACACACAAGTTGACCTGCTGTGAGGAAAAAACGAGTTAGTACATTTCAAACATGAAATAGGTCATTTTAAAGTCAACATAAAAAACCAAAATTCCAAAAGTATAAACCACAAAAAAATGCTTACCAATGAAACAAAATGTGTTGTGCTCCTCACCCTCCTCCCGCCCTGTGGTGCAACAGATGTCCCTTTCTCCAAAAATGTACTCAATGGGACCGTAGTGTTGCAACCACACACAAGTTGACCTGCTGTGAGGAAAATATGAGTTAGTACATTTCAAACATGAAATAGGTCATTTTAAAGTCAACATAAAAAACCAAAATTCTAAAAGTATAAACCACAAAAAAATGCTTACCAATGAAACAAAATGTGTCGTGCTCCTCACCCTCCTCCTGCCCTGTGGTGCAACAGATGTCCATTTCTCCAAAAATGTACTCGATGGGACCGTAGTGTTGCAACCACACACAAGTTGACCTGCTGTGAGGAAAAAACGAGTTAGTACATTTCAAACATGAAATAGGTCATTTTAAAGTCAACATAAAAAACCAAAATTCCAAAAGTATAAACCACAAAAAAATGCTTACCAATGAAAGAAAATGTGTCGTGCTCCTCACCCTCCTCCCGCCCTGTGGTGCAACAGATGTCCCTTTCTCCAAAAATGTACTCAATGGGACCGTAGTGTTGCAACCACACACAAGGTGACCTGCTGTGAGGAAAATACGAGTTAGTACATTTCAAACATGAAACAGGTCATTTTAAAGTCAACTTAAAAAACCAAAATTCCAAAAGTATAAACCACAAAAAAATGCTTACCAATGAAAGAAAATGTGTCGTGCTCCTCACCCTCCTCCTGCCCTGTGGTGCAACAGATGTCCCTTTCTCCAAAAATGTACTCAATGGGACCGTAGTGTTGCAACCACGCACAAGTTGACCTGCTGTGAGGAAAAAACGAGTTAGTACATTTCAAACATGAAATAGGTCATTTTAAAGTCAACATAAAAAACCAAAATTCCAAAAGTATAAACCACAAATAAATGCTTACCAATGAAACAAAATGTGTCGTGCTCCTCACCCTCCTCCCGCCCTGTGGTGCAACAGATGTCCCTTTCTCCAAAAATGTACTCAATGGGACCGTAGTGTTGCAACCACACACAAGTTGACCTGCTGTGTGGAAAAAACGAGTTAGTACATTTCAAACATGAAATAGGTCATTTTAAAGTCAACATAAAAAACAAAAATTCCAAAAGTATAAACCACGAAAAAATGCTTACCAATGAAACAAAATGTGTCGTGCTCCTCACCCTCCTCCCGCCCTGTGGTGCAACAGATGTCCCTTTCTCCAAAAATGTACTCAATGGGACCGTAGTGTTGCAACCACACACAAGTTGACCTGCTGTGAAGAAAAAACGAGTTAGTACATTTCAAACATGAAATAGGTCATTTTAAAGTCAACATAAAAAACCAAAATTCCAAAAGTATAAACCACAAAAAAATGCTTACCAATGAAACAAAATGTGTCGTGCTCCTCACCCTCCTCCCGCCCTGTGGTGCAACAGATGTCCGTTTCTCCAAAAATGTACTCAATGGGACCGTAGTGTTGCAACCACGCACAAGTTGACCTGCTGTGAGGAAAAAACGAGTTAGTACATTTCAAACATGAAATAGGTCATTTTAAAGTCAACATAAAAAACCAAAATTCCAAAAGTATAAACCACAAAAAAATGCTTACCAATGAAACAAAATGTGTCGTGCTCCTCACCTTCCTCCCGCCCTGTGGTGCAACAGATGTCCGTTTCTCCAAAAATGTACTCAATGGGACCGTAGTGTTGCAACCACACACAAGTCGACCTACTGTGAGGAAAAAGCGAGTTAGTACATTTCAAACATGAAATAGGTCATTTTAAAGTCAACATAAAAAACCAAAATTCCAAAAGTATAAACCACAAAAAAATGCTTACCAATGGAAGAAAATGTGTCGTGCCCCTCACCCTCCTCCCGCCCTGTGGTACAACAGATGTCCCTTTCTCCAAAAATGTACTCAATGGGACCGTAGTGTTGCAACCACACACAAGTTGACCTGCTGTGAGGAAAATACGAGTTAGTACATTTCAAACATGAAATAGGTCATTTTAAAGTCAACATAAAAAACCAAAATTCTAAAAGTATAAACCACAAAAAAATGCTTACCAATGAAACAAAATGTGTCGTGCTCCTCACCCTCTTCCTGCCCTGTGGTGCAACAGATGTCCATTTCTAAAAAAAGGTACTCAATGGGACCGTAGTGTTGCAACCACACACAAGTTGACCTGCTGTGAGGAAAAAACGAGTTAGTACATTTCAAACATGAAATAGGTCATTTTAAAGTCAACATAAAAAACCAAAATTCCAAAAGTATAAACCACAAAAAAATGCTTACCAATGAAAGAAAATGTGTCGTGCTCCTCACCCTCCTCCCGCCCTGTGGTGCAACAGATGTCCCTTTCTCCAAAAATGTACTCAATGGGACCGTAGTGTTGCAACCACACACAAGTTGACCTGCTGTGAGGAAAATACGAGTTAGTACATTTCAAACATGAAACAGGTCATTTTAAAGTCAACTTAAAAAACCAAAATTCCAAAAGTATAAACCACAAAAAAATGCTTACCAATGAAACAAAATGTGTCGTGCTCCTCACCCTCCTCCTGCCCTGTGGTGCAACAGATGTCCCTTTCTCCAAAAATGTACTCAATGGGACCGTAGTGTTGCAACCACGCACAAGTTGACCTGCTGTGAGGAAAAAACGAGTTAGTACATTTCAAACATGAAATAGGTCATTTTAAAGTCAACATAAAAAACCAAAATTCCAAAAGTATAAACCACAAAAAAATGCTTACCAATGAAACAAAATGTGTCGTGCTCCTCACCTTCCTCCCGCCCTGTGGTGCAACAAATGTCCGTTTCTCCAAAAATGTACTCAATGGGACCGTAGTGTTGCAACCACACACAAGTTGACCTACTGTGAGGAAAAAACGAGTTAGTACATTTCAAACATGAAATAGGTCATTTTAAAGTCAACATAAAAAACCAAAATTCCAAAAGTATAAGCCACAAATAAATGCTTACCAATGAAACAAAATGTGTCGTGCTCCTCACCCTCCTCCCGCCCTGTGGTGCAACAGATGTCCCTTTCTCCAAAAATGTACTCAATGGGACCGTAGTGTTGCAACCACACACAAGTTGACCTGCTGTGAGCAAAAAACGAGTTAGTACATTTCAAACATGAAATAGGTCATTTTAAAGTCAACATAGAAAACCAAAATTCCAAAAGTATAAACCACAAAAAAATGCTTACCAATGAAACAAAATGTGTCGTGCTATTCACCCTCCTCCCGCCCTGTGGTGAACAGATGTCCCTTTCTCCAAAAATGTACTCAATGGGACCATAGTGTTGCAACCACACACAAGTTGACCTGCTGTGTGGAAAAAACGAGTTAGTACATTTCAAACATGAGATAGGTCATTTTAAAGTCAACATAAAAAACCAAAATTCCAAAAGTATAAACCACAAAAAAATGCTTACCAATGAAACAAAATGTGTCGTGCTCCTCACTCTCCTCCCGCCCTGTGGTGCAACAGATGTCCCTTTCTCCAAAAATGTACTCAATGGGACCGTAGTGTTGCAACCACACACAAGTTGACCTGCTGTGAAGAAAAAACGAGTTAGTACATTTCAAACATGAAATAGGTCATTTTAAAGTCAACATAAAACACCAAAATTCCAAAAGTATAAACCACAAAAAAATGCTTACCAATGAAACAAAATGTGTCGTGCTCCTCACCCTCCTCCCGCCCTGTGGTGCAACAGATGTCCGTTTCTCCAAAAATGTACTCAATGGGACCGTAGTGTTGCAACAACACACAAGTTGACCTGCTGTGAGGAAAAAACGAGTTAATACATTTCAAACATGAAATAAGTCATTTTAAAGTCAACATAAAAAACCAAAATTCCAAAAGTATAAACCACAAAAAAATGCTTACCAATGAAACAAAATGTGTCGTGCTCCTCACCCTCCTCCCGCCCTGTGGTGCAACAGATGTCCGTTTCTCCAAAAATGTACTCAATGGGACCGTAGTGTTGCAACCACACACAAGTTGACCTGCTGTGAGGAAATAACGAGTTAGTACATTTCAAACATGAAATAGGTCATTTTAAAGTCAAGATAAAAAACCAAAATTCCAAAAGTATAAACCACAAAAAAATGCTTACCAATGAAACAAAATGTGTCGTGCTCCTCACCCTCCTCCCTCCCTGCGGTGCAACAGATGTCCGTTTCTCCAAAAATGTACTCAATGGGACCGTAGTGTTGCAACCACGCACAAGTTGACCTGCTGTGAGGAAAAAACGAGTTAGTACATTTCAAACATGAAATAGGTCATTTTAAAGTCAACATAAAAAACCAAAATTCCAAAAGTATAAACCACAAAAAAATGCTTACCAATGAAACAAAATGTGTCGTGCTCCTCACCCTCCTCCCGCCCTGTGGTGCAACAGATGTCCCTTTCTCCAAAAATGTACTCAATGGGACCGTAGTGTTGCAACCACACACAAGTTGACCTGCTGTGAAGAAAAAACGAGTTAGTACATTTCAAACATGAAATAGGTCATTTTAAAGTCAACATAAAAAACCAAAATTCCAAAAGTATAAACCACAAAAAAATGCTTACCAATGAAACAAAATGTGTCGTGCTCCTCACCCTCCTCCCGCCCTGTGGTGCAACAGATGTCCGTTTCTCCAAAAATGTACTCAATGGGACCGTAGTGTTGCAACAACACACAAGTTGACCTGCTGTGAGGAAAAAACGAGTTAATACATTTCAAACATGAAATAAGTCATTTTAAAGTCAACATAAAAAACCAAAATTCCAAAAGTATAAACCACAAAAAAATGCTTACCAATGAAACAAAATGTGTCGTGCTCCTCACCCTCCTCCCGCCCTGTGGTGCAACAGATGTCCGTTTCTCCAAAAATGTACTCAATGGGACCGTAGTGTTGCAACCACACACAAGTTGACCTGCTGTGAGGAAATAACGAGTTAGTACATTTCAAACATGAAAAAGGTCATTTTAAAGTCAACATAAAAAACCAAAATTCCAAAAGTATAAACCACAAAAAAATGCTTACCAATGAAACAAAATGTGTCGTGCTCCTCACCCTCCTCCCTCCCTGTGGTGCAACAGATGTCCGTTTCTCCAAAAATGTACTCAATGGGACCGTAGTGTTGCAACCACGCACAAGTTGACCTGCTGTGAGGAAAAAACGAGTTAGTACATTTCAAACATGAAATAGGTCATTTTAAAGTCAACATAAAAAACCAAAATTCCAAAAGTATAAACCACAAAAAAATGCTTACCAGTGAAACAAAATGTGTCGTGCTCCTCACCTTCCTCCCGCCCTGTGGTGCAGCAGATCTCCGTTTCTCCAAAAATATACTCAAGGGGACCGTAGTGTTGCACCCACACACAAGTTGACCTGCTGTGAGCAAAAAACGAGTTAGTCCATTTCAAACATGAAATAGGTCATTTTAAAGTCAACATAAAAAACCAAAATTCCAAAAGTATAAACCACAAAAAAATGCTTACCAATGAAACAAAATGTGTCGTGCTCCTCACCCTCCTCCCGCCCTGTGGTGCAACAGATGTCCCTTTCTCCAAAAATGTACTCAATGGGACCGTAGTGTTGCAACCACACACAAGTTGACCTGCTGTGAGGAAAAAACGAGTTAGTACATTTCAAACATGAAATAGGTCATTTTAAAGTCAACATAAAAAACCAAAATTCCAAAAGTATAAACCACAAAAAAATGCTTACCAGTGAAACAAAATGTGTCGTGCTATTCACCCTCCTCCCGCCCTGTGGTGCAACAGATGTCCCTTTCTCCAAAAATGTACTCAATGGGACCGTAGTGTTGCAACCACACACAAGTTGACCTGCTGTGAGCAAAAAACGAGTTAGTACATTTCAAACATGAAACAGGTCATGTTAAAGTCAACATAAAAAACCAAAATTCCAAAAGTATAAACCACAAAAAAATGCTTACCAATGAAACAAAATGTGTCGTGCTCCTCACCCTCCTTACGCCCTGTGGTGCAACAGATGTCCCTATCTCCAAAAATGTACTCAATGGGACCGTAGTGTTGCAACCACACACAAGTTGACCTGCTGTGAGCAAAAACGAGTTAGTACATTTCAAACATGAAATAGGTCATGTTAAAGTCAACATAAAAAACCAAAATTCCAAAAGTATAAACCACAAAAAAATGCTTACCAATGAAACAAAATGTGTCGTGCTATTCACCCTCCTCCCGCCCTGTGGTGCAACAGATGTCCCTTTCTCCAAAAATGTACTCAATGGGACCGTAGTGTTGCAACCACACACAAGTTGACCTGCTGTGAGCAAAAAACGAGTTAGTACATTTCAAACATGAAATAGGTCATGTTAAAGACAACATAAAAAACCAAAATTCCAAAAGTATAAACCACAAAAAAATGCTTACCAATGAAACAAAATGTGTCGTGCTCCTCACCCTCCTCCCGCCCTGTGGTGCAACAGATGTCCGTTTCTCCAAAAATGTACTCAATGGGACCGTAGTGTTGCAACCACACACAAGTTGACCTGCTGTGAGGAAAAAACGAGTTAGTACATTTCAAACATGAAATAAGTCATTTTAAAGTCAACATAAAACACCAAAATTCCAAAAGTATAAACCACAAAACATGCTTACCAATGAAACAAAATGTGTCGTGCTACTCACCATCCTCCCGCCCTGTGGTGCAACAGATGTCCCTTTCTCCAATAATGTACTGAATGGGACCGTAGTGTTGCAACCACACACAAGTTGACCTGCTGTGAAGAAAAAGCGAGTTAGTACATTTCAAACATGAAATAGGTCATTTTAAAGTCAACATAAAAAACCAAAATTCCAAAAGTATAAACCACAAAAAAATGCTTACCAATGAAACAAAATGTGTCGTGCTCCTCACCCTCCTCCCGCCCTGTGGTGCAACAGATGTCCGTTTCTCCAAAAATGTACTCAATGGGACCGTAGTGTTGCAACAACACACAAGTTGACCTGCTGTGAGGAAAAAACGAGTTAATACATTTCAAACATGAAATAAGTCATTTTAAAGTCAACATAAAAAACCAAAATTCCAAAAGTATAAACCACAAAAAAATGCTTACCAATGAAACAAAATGTGTCGTGCTCCTCACCCTCCTCCCGCCCTGTGGTGCAACAGATGTCCGTTTCTCCAAAAATGTACTCAATGGGACCGTAGTGTTGCAACAACACACAAGTTGACCTGCTGTGAGGAAAAAACGAGTTAGTACATTTCAAACATGAAATAGGTCATTTTAAAGTCAACATAAAAAACCAAAATTCCAAAAGTATAAACCACAAAAAAATGCTTACCAATGAAACAAAATGTGTCGTGCTCCTCACCTTCCTCCTGCCCTGTGGTGCAGCAGATCTCCGTTTCTCCAAAAATATACTCAAGTGGACCGTAGTGTTGCACCCACACACAAGTTGACCTGCTGTGAGCAAAAAACGAGTTAGTACATTTCAAACATGAAATAGGTCATTTTAAAGTCAACATAAAAAACCAAAATTCCAAAAGTATAAACCACAAAAAAATGCTTACCAATGAAACAAAATGTGTCGTGCTCCTCACCCTCCTCCCGCCCTGTGGTGCAACAGATGTCCCTTTCTCCAAAAATGTACTCAATGGGACCGTAGTGTTGCAACCACACACAAGTTGACCTGCTGTGAGGAAAAAACGAGTTAGTACATTTCAAACATGAAATAGGTCATTTTAAAGTCAACATAAAAAACCAAAATTCCAAAAGTATAAACCACAAAAAAATGCTTACCAATGAAACAAAATGTGTCGTGCTATTCACCCTCCTCCCGCCCTGTGGTGCAACAGATGTCCCTTTCTCCAAAAATGTACTCAATGGGACCGTAGTGTTGCAACCACACACAAGTTGACCTGCTGTAAGGAAAAAACGAGTTAGTACATCTCAAACATGAAATAGGTCATTTTAAAGTCAACATAAAAAACCAAAATTCCAAAAGTATAAACCACAAAAAAATGCTTACCAATGAAACAAAATGTGTCGTGCTCCTCACCCTCCTCCCGCCCTGTGGTGCAACAGATGTCCCTATCTCCAAAAATGTACTCAATGGGACCGTAGTGTTGCAACCACACACAAGTTGACCTGCTGTGAGCAAAAAACGAGTTAGTACATTTCAAACATGAAATAGGTCATGTTAAAGTCAACATAAAAAACCAAAATTCCAAAAGTATAAACCACAAAAAAATGCTTACCAATGAAACAAAATGTGTCGTGCTCCTCACCCTCCTCCCGCCCTGTGGTGCAACAGATGTCCCTATCTCCAAAAATGTACTCAATGGGACCGTAGTGTTGCAACCACACACAAGTTGACCTGCTGTGAGCAAAAACGAGTCAGTACATTTCAAACATGAAATAGGTCATGTTAAAGTCAACATAAAAAACCAAAATTCCAAAAGTATAAACCACAAAAAAATGCTTACCAATGAAACAAAATGTGTCGTGCTATTGACCCTCCTCCCGCCCTGTGGTGCAACAGATGTCCCTTTCTCCAAAAATGTACTCAATGGGACCGTAGTGTTGCAACCACACACAAGTTGACCTGCTGTGAGCAAAAAACGAGTTAGTACATTTCAAACATGAAATAGGTCATGTTAAAGACAACATAAAAAACCAAAATTCCAAAAGTATAAACCACAAAAAAATGCTTACCAATGAAACAAAATGTGTCGTGCTCCTCACCCTCCTCCCGCCCTGTGGTGCAACAGATGTCCCTTTCTCCAAAAATGTACTCAATGGGACCGTAGTGTTGCAACCACACACAAGTTGACCTGCTGTGAGGAAAAAACGAGTTAGTACATTTCAAACATGAAATAAGTCATTTTAAAGTCAACATAAAACACCAAAATTCCAAAAGTATAAACCACAAAATATGCTTACCAATGAAACAAAATGTGTCGTGCTACTCACCCTCCTCCCGCCCTGTGGTGCAACAGATGTCCCTTTCTCCAAAAATGTACTGAATGGGACCGTAGTGTTGCAACCACACACAAGTTGACCTGCTGTGAAGAAAAAGCGAGTTAGTACATTTCAAACATGAAATAGGTCATTTTAAAGTCAACATAAAAAACCAAAATTCCAAAAGTATAAACCACAAAAAAATGCTTACCAATGAAACAAAATGTGTCGTGCTCCTCACCCTCCTCCCGCCCTGTGGTGCAACAGATGTCCCTTTCTCCAAAAATGTACTCAATGGGACCGTAGTGTTGCAACCACACACAAGTTGACCTGCTGTGAAGAAAAAACGAGTTAGTACATTTCAAACATGAAATAGGTCATTTTAAAGTCAACATAAAAAACCAAAATTCCAAAAGTATAAACCACAAAAAAATGCTTACCAATGAAACAAAATGTGTCGTGCTCCTCACCCTCCTCCCGCCCTGTGGTGCAACAGATGTCCGTTTCTCCAAAAATGTACTCAATGGGACCGTTGTGTTGCAACCACACACAAGTTGACCTGCTGTGAGGAAAAAACGAGTTAGTACATTTCAAACATGAAATAGGTCATTTTAAAGTCAATATAAAAAACCAAAATTCCAAAAGTATAAACCACAAAAAAATGCTTACCAATGAAACAAAATATGTCGTGCTCCTCACCCTCCTCCCGCCCTGTGGTGCAACAGATGTCCGTTTCTCCAAAAATGTACTCAATGGGACCGTAGTGTTGCAACCACACACAAGTTGACCTGCTGTGAAGAAAAAACGAGTTAGTACATTTCAAACATGAAATAGGTCATTTTAAAGTCAACATAAAAAACCAAAATTCCAAAAGTATAAACCACAAAAAAATGCTTACCAATGAAACAAAATATGTCGTGCTCCTCACCCTCCTCCCTCCCTGTGGTGCAACAGATGTCCCTTTCTCCAAAAATGTACTCAATGGGACCGTAGTGTTGCAACCACGCTCAAGTTGACCTGCTGTGAGGAAAAAACGAGTTAGTACATTTCAAACATGAAATAGGTCATTTTAAAGTCAACATAAAAAACCAAAATTCCAAAAGTATAAACCACAAAAAAATGCTTACCAATGAAACAAAATGTGTCGTGCTCCTCACCCTCCTCCCGCCCTGTGGTGCAACAGATGTCCCTTTCTCCAAAAATGTACTCAATGGGACCGTAGTGTTGCAACCACACACAAGTTGACCTGCTGTGAAGAAAAAACGAGTTAGTACATTTCAAACATGAAATAGGTCATTTTAAAGTCAACATAAAAAACCAAAATTCCAAAAGTATAAACCACAAAAAAATGCTTACCAATGAAACAAAATATGTCGTGCTCCTCACCCTCCTCCCTCCCTGTGGTGCAACAGATGTCCCTTTCTCCAAAAATGTACTCAATGGGACCGTAGTGTTGCAACCACGCTCAAGTTGACCTGCTGTGAGGAAAAAACGAGTTAGTACATTTCAAACATGAAATAGGTCATTTTAAAGTCAACATAAAAAACCAAAATTCCAAAAGTATAAACCACAAAAAAATGCTTACCAATGAAACAAAATGTGTCGTGCTCCTCACCCTCCTCCCGCCCTGTGGTGCAACAGATGTCCCTTTCTCCAAAAATGTACTCAATGGGACCGTAGTGTTGCAACCACACACAAGTTGACCTGCTGTGAAGAAAAAACGAGTTAGTACATTTCAAACATGAAATAGGTCATTTTAAAGTCAACATAAAAAACCAAAATTCCAAAAGTATAAACCACAAAAAAATGCTTACCAATGAAACAAAATGTGTCGTGCTCCTCACCCTCCTCCCGCCCTGTGGTGCAACAGATGTCCGTTTCTCCAAAAATGTACTCAATGGGACCGTAGTGTTGCAACCACACACAAGTTGACCTGCTGTGAAGAAAAAACGAGTTAGTACATTTCAAACATGAAATAGGTCATTTTAAAGTCAACATAAAAAACCAAAATTCCAAAAGTATAAACCACAAAAAAATGCTTACCAATGAAACAAAATATGTCGTGCTCCTCACCCTCCTCCCTCCCTGTGGTGCAACAGATGTCCCTTTCTCCAAAAATGTACTCAATGGGACCGTAGTGTTGCAACCACGCTCAAGTTGACCTGCTGTGAGGAAAAAACGAGTTAGTACATTTCAAACATGAAATAGGTCATTTTAAAGTCAACATAAAAAACCAAAATTCCAAAAGTATAAACCACAAAAAAATGCTTACCAATGAAACAAAATGTGTCGTGCTCCTCACCTTCCTCCCGCCCTGTGGTGCAACAGATGTCCGTTTCTCCAAAAATATACTCAAGGGGACCGTAGTGTTGCAACCACACACAAGTTGACCTGTTGTGAGGAAAAAACGAGTTAGTACATTTCAAACATGAAACAGGTCATTTTAAAGTCAACATAAAAAACCAAAATTCCAAAAGTATAAACCACAAAGAAATGCTTACCAATGAAACAAAAAGTGTCGTGCTCCTCACCCTCCTCCCGCCCTGTGGTGCAACAGATGTCCCTTTCTCCACAAATGTACTCAATGGGACCGTAGTGTTGCAACCAACACAAATTGACCTGCTGTGTGGAAAAAACGAGTTAGTACATTTCAAACATGAAATAGGTCATTTTAAAGTCAACTTAAAAAACCAAAATTCCAAAAGTATAAACCACAAAAAAATGCTTACCAATGAAACAAAATGTGTCGTGCTCCTCACCCTCCTCCCGCCCTGTGGTGCAACAGATGTCCCTTTCTCCAAAAATGTACTCCATGGGACCGTAGTGTTGCAACCACACACAAGTTGACCTGCTGTGAGCAAAAAACGAGTTAGTACATTTCAAACATGAAATAGGTCATTTTAAAGTCAACATAAAAAAACCAAAATTCCAAAAGTATAAACCACAAAAAAATGCTTACCAATGAAACAAAATGTGTCGTGCTCCTCACCCTCCTCCCGCCCTGTGGTGCAACAGATGTCCGTTTCTCCAAAAATGTACTCAATGGGACCGTAGTGTTGCAACCACACACAAGTTGACCTGCTGTGAGGAAAAAACGAGTTAGTACATTTCAAACATGAAATAGGTCATTTTAAAGTCAACATAAAAAACCAAAACTCCAAAAGTATAAACCACAAAAAAATGCTTACCAATGAAACAAAATGTGTCGTGCTCCTCACCCTCCTCCCGCCCTGTGGTGCAACAGATGTCCCTTTCTCCAAAAATGTACTCAATGGGACCGTAGTGTTGCAACCACACACAAGTTGACCTGCTGTGAGGAAAAAACGAGTTAGTACATTTCAAACATGAAATAGGTCATTTTAAAGTCAACATAAAAAACCAAAATTCCAAAAGTATAAACCACAAAAAAATGCTTACCAATGAAACAAAATGTGTCGTGCTATTCACCCTCCTCCCGCCCTGTGGTGCAACAGATGTCCCTTTCTCCAAAAATGTACTCAATGGGACCGTAGTGTTGCAACCACACACAAGTTGACCTGCTGTGAGGAAAAAACGAGTTAGTACATTTCAAACATGAAATAGGTCATTTTAAAGTCAACATAAAAAACCAAAATTCCAAAAGTATAAACCACAGAAAAATGCTTACCAATGAAACAAAATGTGTCGTGCTCCTCACCCTCCTCCCGCCCTGTGGTGCAACAGATGTCCCTTTCTCCAAAAATGTACTCAATGGGACCGTAGTGTTGCAACCACACACAAGTTGACCTGCTGTGAAGAAAAAAATGAGTTAGTACATTTCAAACATGAAATTGGTTATTTTAAAGTCAACATAAAAAACCAAAATTCCAAAAGTATAAACCACAAAAAAATGCTTACCAATGAAACAAAATGTGTCGTGCTCCTCACCCTCCTCCCGCCCTGTGGTGCAACAGATGTCCCTTTCTCCAAAAATGTACTCAATGGGACCGTAGTGTTGCAACCACACACAAGTTGACCTGCTGTGAGGAAAAAACGAGTTAGTACATTTCAAACATGAAATAGGTCATTTTAAAGTCAACATAAAAATCCAAAATTCCAAAAGTATAAACCACAAATAAATGCTTACCAATGGAAGAAAATGTGTCGTGCTTCTCTCCCTCCTCCCGCCCTGTGGTGCAACAGATGTCCGTATCTCCAAAAATGTACTCAATGGGACCGTAGTGTTGCAACCACACACAAGTTGACCTGCTGTGAGGAAAAAACAAGTTAGTACATTTCAAACATGAAATAGGTCATTTTAAAGTCAACATAAAAAACCAAAATTCCAAAAGTATAAACCACAAAAAAATGCTTACCAATGAAACAAAATGTGTCGTGCTCCTCACCCTCCTCCCGCCCTGTGGTGCAACAGATGTCCCTTTCTCCAAAAATGTACTCCATGGGACCGTAGTGTTGCAACCACACACAAGTTGACCTGCTGTGAGCAAAAAACGAGTTAGTACATTTCAAACATGAAATAGGTCATTTTAAAGTCAACATAAAAAACCAAAATTCCAAAAGTATAAACCACAAAAAAATGCTTACCAATGAAACAAAATGTGTCGTGCTCCTCACCCTCCTCCCGCCCTGTGGTGCAACAGATGTCCCTTTCTCCAAAAATGTACTCAATGGGACCGTAGTGTTGCTACCACACACAAGTTGACCTGCTGTGAGGAAAAAACGAAGTAGTACATTTCAAACATGAAATAAGTCATTTTAAAGTCAGCATAAAACACCAAAATTCCAAAAGTATAAACCACAAAAAAATGCTTACCAATGACACAAAATGTGTCGTGCTATTCACCCTCCTCCCGCCCTGTGGTGCAACAGATGTCCCTTTCTCCAAAAATGTACTCAATGGGACCGTAGTGTTGCAACCACACACAAGTTGACCTGCTGTGAGGAAAAAACGAGTTAGTACATTTCAAACATGTAATAGGTCATTTTAAAGTCAACATAAAAAACCAAAATTCCAAAAGTATAAACCACAAAAAATTGCTTACCAATGAAACAAAATGTGTCGTGCTCCTCACCCTCCTCCCGCCCTGTGGTGCAACAGATGTCCGTTTCTCCAAAAATGTACTCAATGGGACCGTAGTGTTGCAACCACACACAAGTTGACCTGCTGTGTGGAAAAAACGAGTTAGTACATTTCAAACATGAAATAGGTCATTTTAAAGTCAACTTAAAAAACCAAAATTCCAAAAGTATAAACCACAAAAAAATGCTTACCAATGAAACAAAATGTGTCGTGCTCCTCACCCTCCTCCCGCCCTGTGGTGCAACAGATGTCCGTTTCTCCAAAAATGTACTCAATGGGACCGTAGTGTTGCAACCACACACAAGATGACCTGCTGTGAGGAAAAAATGAGTTCGTACATTTCAAACATGAAATAGGTCATTTTAAAGTCAACTTAAAAATCCAAAATTCCAAAAGTATAAACCACAAATAAATGCTTACCAATGAAACAAAATGTGTCGTGCTCCTCACCCTCCTCCCGCCCTGTGGTGCAACAGATGTCGGTTTCTCCAAAAATGTACTCAATGGGACCGTAGTGTTGCAACCACACACACGTTGACCTGCTGTGAGGAAAAAACGAGTTAGTACATTTCAAACATGAGATAGGTAATTTTAGAGTCAACATAAAAACCCAAAATTCCAAAAGTATAAACCACAAAAAAATGCTTACCAATGAAACAAAATGTGTCGTGCTCCTCACCCTCCTCCCGCCCTGAGGTGCAACAGATGTCCCTTTCTCCAAAAATGTACTCAATGGGACCGTAGTGTTGCAACCACACACAAGTTGACCTGCTGTGAAAAAAAAAACGAGTTAGTACATTTCAAACATGAAATAGGTCATTTTAAAGTCAACATAAAAAACCAAAATTCCAAAAGTATAAACCACAAAAAAATGCTTACCAATGAAACAAAATGTGTCGTGCTCCTCACCCTCCTCCCGCCCTGTGGTGCAACAGATGTCCGTTTCTCCAAAAATGTACTCAATGGGACCGTAGTGTTGCAACCACACACAAGATGACCTGCTGTGAGGAAAAAACGAGTTAGTACATTTCAAACATGAAATAGGTCATTTTAAAGTCAACTTAAAAATCCAAAATTCCAAAAGTATAAACCACAAATAAATGCTTACCAATGAAACAAAATGTGTCGTGCTCCTCACCCTCCTCCCGCCCTGTGGTGCAACAGATGTCGGTTTCTCCAAAAATGTACTCAATGGGACCGTAGTGTTGCAACCACACACACGTTGACCTGCTGTGAGGAAAAAACGAGTTAGTACATTTCAAACATGAGATAGGTAATTTTAGAGTCAACATAAAAACCCAAAATTCCAAAAGTATAAACCACAAAAAAATGCTTACCAATGAAACAAAATGTGTCGTGCTCCTCACCCTCCTCCCGCCCTGAGGTGCAACAGATGTCCCTTTCTCCAAAAATGTACTCAATGGGACCGTAGTGTTGCAACCACACACAAGTTGACCTGCTGTGAAAAAAAAAACGAGTTAGTACATTTCAAACATGAAATAGGTCATTTTAAAGTCAACATAAAAAACCAAAATTCCAAAAGTATAAACCACAAAAAAATGCTTACCAATGAAACAAAATGTGTCGTGCTCCTCACCCTCCTCCCGCCCTGAGGTGCAACAGATGTCCGTTTCTCCAAAAATGTACTCAATGGGACCGTAGTGTTGCAACCACACACAAGATGACCTGCTGTGAGGAAAAAATGAGTTCGTACATTTCAAACATGAAATAGGTCATTTTAAAGTCAACATGAAAAAACCAAAATTCCAAAAGTATAAACCACAAAAAAATGCTTACCAATGAAACAAAATGTGTCGTGCTCCTCACCCTCCTCCCGCCCTGTGGTGCAACAGATGTCGGTTTCTCCAAAAATGTACTCAATGGGACCGTAGTGTTGCAACCACACACACGTTGACCTGCTGTGAGGAAAAAACGAGTTAGTACAATTCAAACATGAGATAGGTAATTTTAGAGTCAACATAAAAACCCAAAATTCCAAAAGTATAAACCACAAAAAAATGCTTACCAATGAAACAAAATGTGTCGTGCTCCTCACCCTCCTCCCGCCCTGAGGTGCAACAGATGTCCCTTTCTCCAAAAATGTACTCAATGGGACCGTAGTGTTGCAACCACACACAAGTTGACCTGCTGTGAAAAAAAAAACGAGTTAGTACATTTCAAACATGAAATAGGTCATTTTAAAGTCAACTTAAAAAACCAAAATTCCAAAAGTATAAACCACAAAAAAATGCTTACCAATGAAACAAAATGTGTCGTGCTCCTCACCCTCCTCCCGCCCTGTGGTGCAACAGATGTCCGTTTCTCCAAAAATGTACTCAATGGGACCGTAGTGTTGCAACCACGCACAAGTCGACCTGCTGTGAGAAAAAACGAGTTAGTACATTTCAAACATGAAATAGGTCATTTTAAAGTCAACATAAAAAACCAAAATTCCAAAAGTATAAACCACAAAAAAATGCTTACCAATGAAACAAAATGTGTCGTGCTCCTCACCTTCCTCCCTCCCTGTGGTGCAACAGATGTCCGTTTCTCCAAAAATATACTCAATGGGACTGTAGTGTTGCAACCACACACAAGTTGACCTGCTGTGAGGAAAAAACGAGTTAGTACATTTCAAACATGAAATAGGTCATTTTAAAGTCAACATAAAAAACCAAAATTCCAAAAGTATAAACCACAAAAAAATGCTTACCAATGAAGCAAAATGTGTCGTGGTCCTCACCCTCCTCCCGCCCTGTGGTGCAACAGATGTCCCTTTCTCCAAAAATGTACTCAATGGGACCGTAGTGTTGCAACCACACACAAGTTGACCTGCTGTGAGGAAAAAACGAGTTAGTACATTTCAAACATGAAATAGGTCATTTTAAAGTCAACATAAAAAACCAAAATTCCAAAAGTATAAACCACAAAAAAATGCTTACCAATGAAACAAAATGTGTCGTGCTATTCACCCTCCTCCCGCCCTGTGGTGCAACAGATGTCCCTTTCTCCAAAAATGTACTCAATGGGACCGTAGTGTTGCAACCACACACAAGTTGACCTGCTGTGAGGAAAAAACGAGTTAGTACATTTCAAACATGAAATAGGTCATTTTAAAGTCAACATAAAAAACCAAAATTCCAAAAGTATAAACCACAGAAAAATGCTTACCAATGAAACAAAATGTGTCGTGCTCCTCACCCTCCTCCCGCCCTGTGGTGCAACAGATGTCCCTTTCTCCAAAAATGTACTCAATGGGACCGTAGTGTTGCAACCACGCACAAGTTGACCTGCTGTGAAAAAAAAAACGAGTTAGTACATTTCAAACATGAAATAGGTCATTTTAAAGTCAACATAAAAAACCAAAATTCCAAAAGTATAAACCACAAAAAAATGCTTACCAATGTAAGCAAAATGTGTCGTGCTCCTCACCCTCCTCCCGCACTGTGGTGCAACAGATGTCCCTTTCTCCAAAAATGTACTCAATGGGACCGTAGTGTTGCAACCACACACAAGTTGACCTGCTGTGAGGAAAAAACGAGTTAGTACATTTCAAACATGAAATAGGTCATTTTAAAGTCAACTTAAAAAACCAAAATTCCAAAAGTATAAACCACAAAGAAATGCTTACCAATGAAACAAAATGTGTCATGCTGCTCACCTTCCTCCCGCCCTGTGGTGCAACAGATGTCCGTTTCTCCGAAAATATACTCAATGGGACCGTAGTGTTGCAACCACACACAAGTTGACCTGCTGTGAGGAAAAAACGAGTTCGTACATTTCAAACATGAAATAGGTCATTTTAAAGTCAACATAAAAAACCAAAATTCCAAAAGTATAAACCACAAAAAAATGCTTACCAATGAAGCAAAATGTGTCGTGCTCCTCACCCTCCTACCGCCCTGTGGTGCAACAGATGTCCCTTTCTCCAAAAATGTACTCAATGGGACCGTAGTGTTGCAACCACACACAAGTTGACCTGCTGTGAGGAAAAAACGAGTTAGTACATTTCAAACATGAAATAGGTCATTTTAAAATCAACATAAAAAACCAAAATTCCAAAAGTATAAACCACAAAAAAATGCTTACCAATGAAACAAAATGTGTCATGCTATTCACCCTCCTCCCGCCCTGTGGTGCAACAGATGTCCCTTTCTCCAAAAATGTACTCAATGGGACCGTAGTGTTGCAACCACACACAAGTTGACCTGCTGTGAGGAAAAAACGAGTTAGTACATTTCAAACATGAAATAGGTCATTTTAAAGTCAACATAAAAAACCAAAATTCCAAAAGTATAAACCACAGAAAAATGCTTACCAATGAAACAAAATGTGTCGTGCTCCTCACCCTCCTCCCGCCCTGTGGTGCAACAGATGTCCCTTTCTCCAAAAATGTACTCAATGGGACGGTAGTGTTGCAACCACACACAAGTTGACCTGCTGTGAAGAAAAAAACGAGTTAGTACATTTCAAACATGAAATAGGTCATTTTAAAGTCAACATAAAAAACCAAAATTCCAAAAGTATAAACCACAAAAAAATGCTTACCAATGAAACAAAATGTGTCGTGCTCCTCACCCTCCTCCCGCCCTGAGGTGCAACAGATGTCCCTTTCTCCAAAAATGTACTCAATGGGACCGTAGTGTTGCAACCACGCACAAGTTGACCTGCTGTGAGAAAAAACGAGTTAGTACATTTCAAACATGAAATAGGTCATTTTAAAGTCAACATAAAAAACCAAAATTCCAAAAGTATAAACCAGAAAAAAATGCTTACCAATGAAACAAAATGTGTCGTGCTCCTCACCTTCCTCCCGCCCTGTGGTGCAACAGATGTCCGTTTCTCCAAAAATATACTCAATGGGACCGTAGTGTTGCAACCACACACAAGTTGACCTGCTGTGAGGAAAAAACGAGTTAGTACATTTCAAACATGAAATAGGTCATTTTAAAGTCAACATAAAAAACCAAAATTCCAAAAGTATAAACCACAAAAAAATGCTTACCAATGAAGCAAAATGTGTCGTGCTCCTCACCCTCCTCCCGCCCTGTGGTGCAACAGATGTCCCTTTCTCCAAAAATGTACTCAATGGGACCGTAGTGTTGCAACCACACACAAGTTGACCTGCTGTGAGGAAAAAACGAGTTAGTACATTTCAAACATGAAATAGGTCATTTTAAAGTCAACATAAAAAACCAAAATTCCAAAAGTATAAACCACAAAAAAATGCTTACCAATGAAACAAAATGTGTCATGCTATTCACCCTCCTCCCGCCCTGTGGTGCAACAGATGTCCCCGTCACCAAAAATGTACTCAATGGGACCGTAGTGTTGCAACCACACGCAAGTTGACCTGCTGTGAGGAAAAAACGAGTTAGTACATTTCAAACATGAAATAGGTCATTTTAAAGTCAACATAAAAAACCAAAATTCCAAAAGTATAAACCACAGAAAAATGCTTACCAATGAAACAAAATGTGTCGTGCTCCTCACCCTCCTCCCGCCCTGTGGTGCAACAGATGTCCCTTTCTCCAAAAATGTCCTCAATGGGACCGTAGTGTTGCAACCACACACAAGTTGACCTGCTGTGAAGAAAAAAACGAGTTAGTACATTTCAAACATGAAATAGGTCATTTTAAAGTCAACATAAAAAACCAAAATTCCAAAAGTATAAACCACAAAAAAATGCTTACCAATAAAACAAAATGTGTCGTGCTCCTCACCCTCCTCCCGCCCTGTGGTGCAACAGATGTCCCTTTCTCCAAAAATGTACTCAATGGGACCGTAGTGTTGCAACCACACACAAGTTGACCTGCTGTGAGGAAAAAACGAGTTAGTACATTTCAAACATGAAATAGGTCATTTTAAAGTCAACATAAAAAACCAAAATTCCAAAAGTATAAACCACAAAAAAATGCTTACCAATGAAACAAAATGTGTCGTGCTCCTCACCCTCCTCCCGCCCTGTGGTACAACAGATGTCCCTTTCTCCAAAAATGTACTCAATGGGACCTTAGTGTTGCAACCACACACAAGTTGACCTGCTGTGAGGAAAATACGAGTTAGTACATTTCAAACATGAAATAGGTCATTTTAAAGTCAACTTAAAAAACCAAAATTCCAAAAGTATAAACCACAAAGAAATGCTTACCAATGAAACAAAATGTGTCATGCTCCTCACCTTCCTCCCGCCCTGTGGTGCAACAGATGTCCGTTTCTCCAAAAATATACTCAATGGGACCGTAGTGTTGCTACCACACACAAGTTGACCTGCTGTGAGGAAAAAACGAGTTCGTACATTTCAAACATGAAATAGGTCATTTTAAAGTCAACATAAAAAACCAAAATTCCAAAAGTATAAACCACAAAAAAATGCTTACCAATGAAGCAAACTGTGTCGTGCTCCTCACCCTCCTCCCGCCCTGTGGTGCAACAGATGTCCCTTTCTCCAAAAATGAACTCAATGGGACCGTAGTGTTGCAACCACACACAAGTTGACCTGCTGTGAGGAAAATACGAGTTAGTACATTTCAAACATGAAATAGGTCATTTTAAAGTCAACGTAAAAAACCAAAATTCCAAAAGTATAAACCACAAAAAAATGCTTACCAATGAAAGAAAATGTGTCGTGCTCCTCACCCTCCTCCCTCCCTGTTGTACAACAGATGTCCCTTTCTCCAAAAATGTACTCAATGGGACCTTAGTGTTGCAACCACACACAAGTTGACCTGCTGTGAGGAAAATACGAGTTAGTACATTTCAAACATGAAATAGGTCATTTTAAAGTCAACTTAAAAAACCAAAATTCCAAAAGTATAAACCACAAAGAAATGCTTACCAATGAAACAAAATGTGTCATGCTCCTCACCTTCCTCCCGCCCTGTGGTGCAACAGATGTCCGTTTCTCCAAAAATATACTCAATGGGACCGTAGTGTTGCTACCACACACAAGTTGACCTGCTGTGAGGAAAAAACGAGTTCGTACATTTCAAACATGAAATAGGTCATTTTAAAGTCAACATAAAAAACCAAAATTCCAAAAGTATAAACCACAAAAAAATGCTTACCAATGAAGCAAACTGTGTCGTGCTCCTCACCCTCCTCCCGCCCTGTGGTGAAACAGATGTCCCTTTCTCCAAAAATGAACTCAATGGGACCGTAGTGTTGCAACCACACACAAGTTGACCTGCTGTGAGGAAAAAACGAGTTAGTACATTTCAAACATGAAATAGGTCATTTTAAAGTCAACATAAAAAACCAAAATTCCAAAAGTATAAACCACAAAAAAATGCTTACCAATGAAACAAAATGTGTCGTGCTATTCACCCTCCTCCCGCCCTGTGGTGCAACAGATGTCCCTTTCTCCAAAAATGTACTCAATGGGACCGTAGTGTTGCAACCACACACAAGTTGACCTGCTGTGAGGAAAAAACGAGTTAGTACATTTCAAACATGAAATAGGTCATTTTAAAGTCAACATAAAAAACCAAAATTCCAAAAGTATAAACCACAAAAAAATGCTTACCAATGAAACAAAATGTGTCGTGCTATTCACCCTCCTCCCGCCCTGTGGTGCAACAGATGTCCCTTTCTCCAAAAATGTACTCAATGGGACCGTAGTGTTGCAACCACACACAAGTTGACCTGCTGTGAGGAAAAAACGAGTTAGTACATTTCAAACATGAAATAGGTCATTTTAAAGTCAACATAAAAAACCAAAATTCCAAAAGTATAAACCACAGAAAAATGCTTACCAATGAAACAAAATGTGTCGTGCTCCTCACCCTCCTCCCGCCCTGTGGTGCAACAGATGTCCCTTTCTCCAAAAATGTACTCAATGGGACCGTAGTGTTGCAACCACACACAAGTTGACCTGCTGTGAAGAAAAAAATGAGTTAGTACATTTCAAACATGAAATTGGTTATTTTAAAGTCAACATAAAAAACCAAAATTCCAAAAGTATAAACCACAAAAAAATGCTTACCAATGAAACAAAATGTGTCGTGCTCCTCACCCTCCTCCCGCCCTGTGGTGCAACAGATGTCCCTTTCTCCAAAAATGTACTCAATGGGACCGTAGTGTTGCAACCACACACAAGTTGACCTGCTGTGAGGAAAAAACGAGTTAGTACATTTCAAACATGAAATAGGTCATTTTAAAGTCAACATAAAAATCCAAAATTCGAAAAGTATAAACCACAAATAAATGCTTACCAATGGAAGAAAATGTGTCGTGCTTCTCTCCCTCCTCCCGCCCTGTGGTGCAACAGATGTCCGTATCTCCAAAAATGTACTCAATGGGACCGTAGTGTTGCAACCACACACAAGTTGACCTGCTGTGAGGAAAAAACGAGTTAGTACATTTCAAACATGAAATAGGTCATTTTAAAGTCAACATAAAAAACCAAAATTCCAAAAGTATAAACCACAAAAAAATGCTTACCAATGAAACAAAATGTGTCGTGCTCCTCACCCTCCTCCCGCCCTGTGGTGCAACAGATGTCCCTTTCTCCAAAAATGTACTCCATGGGACCGTAGTGTTGCAACCACACACAAGTTGACCTGCTGTGAGCAAAAAACGAGTTAGTACATTTCAAACATGTAATAGGTCATTTTAAAGTCAACATAAAAAACCAAAATTCCAAAAGTATAAACCACAAAAAAATGCTTACCAATGAAACAAAATGTGTCGTGCTCCTCACCCTCCTCCCGCCCTGTGGTGCAACAGATGTCCCTTTCTCCAAAAATGTACTCAATGGGACCGTAGTGTTGCAACCACACACAAGTTGACCTGCTGTGAGGAAAAAACGAAGTAGTACATTTCAAACATGAAATAAGTCATTTTAAAGTCAACATAAAACACCAAAATTCCAAAAGTATAAACCACAAAAAAATGCTTACCAATGACACAAAATGTGTCGTGCTATTCACCCTCCTCCCGCCCTGTGGTGCAACAGATGTCCCTTTCTCCAAAAATGTACTCAATGGGACCGTAGTGTTGCAACCACACACAAGTTGACCTGCTGTGAGGAAAAAACGAGTTAGTACATTTCAAACATGTAATAGGTCATTTTAAAGTCAACATAAAAAACCAAAATTCCAAAAGTATAAACCACAAAAAATTGCTTACCAATGAAACAAAATGTGTCGTGCTCCTCACCCTCCTCCCGCCCTGTGGTGCAACAGATGTCCGTTTCTCCAAAAATGTACTCAATGGGACCGTAGTGTTGCAACCACACACAAGTTGACCTGCTGTGTGGAAAAAACGAGTTAGTACATTTCAAACATGAAATAGGTCATTTTAAAGTCAACTTAAAAAACCAAAATTCCAAAAGTATAAACCACAAAAAAATGCTTACCAATGAAACAAAATGTGTCGTGCTCCTCACCCTCCTCCCGCCCTGTGGTGCAACAGATGTCCGTTTCTCCAAAAATGTACTCAATGGGACCGTAGTGTTGCAACCACACACAAGATGACCTGCTGTGAGGAAAAAACGAGTTCGTACATTTCAAACATGAAATAGGTCATTTCAAAGTCAACATGAAAAAACCAAAATTCCAAAAGTATAAACCACAAAAAAATGCTTACCAATGAAACAAAATGTGTCGTGCTCCTCACCCTCCTCCCGCCCTGTGGTGCAACAGATGTCGGTTTCTCCAAAAATGTACTCAATGGGACCGTAGTGTTGCAACCACACACACGTTGACCTGCTGTGAGGAAAAAACGAGTTAGTACATTTCAAACATGAGATAGGTAATTTTAGAGTCAACATAAAAACCCAAAATTCCAAAAGTATAAACCACAAAAAAATGCTTACCAATGAAACAAAATGTGTCGTGCTCCTCACCCTCCTCCCGCCCTGAGGTGCAACAGATGTCCCTTTCTCCAAAAATGTACTCAATGGGACCGTAGTGTTGCAACCACGCACAAGTCGACCTGCTGTGAGAAAAAACGAGTTAGTACATTTCAAACATGAAATAGGTCATTTTAAAGTCAACATAAAAAACCAAAATTCCAAAAGTATAAACCACAAAAAAATGCTTACCAATGAAACAAAATGTGTCGTGCTCCTCACCTTCCTCCCGCCCTGTGGTGCAACAGATGTCCGTTTCTCCAAAAATATACTCAATGGGACTGTAGTGTTGCAACCACACACAAGTTGACCTGCTGTGAGGAAAAAACGAGTTAGTACATTTCAAACATGAAATAGGTCATTTTAAAGTCAACATAAAAAACCAAAATTCCAAAAGTATAAACCACAAAAAAATGCTTACCAATGAAGCAAAATGTGTCGTGGTCCTCACCCTCCTCCCGCCCTGTGGTGCAACAGATGTCCCTTTCTCCAAAAATGTACTCAATGGGACCGTAGTGTTGCAACCACACACAAGTTGACCTGCTGTGAGGAAAAAACGAGTTAGTACATTTCAAACATGAAATAGGTCATTTTAAAGTCAACATAAAAAACCAAAATTCCAAAAGTATAAACCACAAAAAAATGCTTACCAATGAAACAAAATGTGTCGTGCTATTCACCCTCCTCCCGCCCTGTGGTGCAACAGATGTCCCTTTCTCCAAAAATGTACTCAATGGGACCGTAGTGTTGCAACCACACACAAGTTGACCTGCTGTGAGGAAAAAACGAGTTAGTACATTTCAAACATGAAATAGGTCATTTTAAAGTCAACATAAAAAACCAAAATTCCAAAAGTATAAACCACAAAAAAATGCTTACCAATGTAAACAAAATGTGTCGTGCTCCTCACCCTCCTCCCGCACTGTGGTGCAACAGATGTCCCTTTCTCCAAAAATGTACTCAATGGGACCGTAGTGTTGCAACCACACACAAGTTGACCTGCTGTGAGGAAAAAACGAGTTAGTACATTTCAAACATGAAATAGGTCATTTTAAAGTCAACATAAAAAACCAAAATTCCAAAAGTATAAACCACAAAAAAATGCTTACCAATGAAAGAAAATGTGTCGTGCTCCTCACCCTCCTCCCGCCCTGTGGTACAACAGATGTCCCTTTCTCCAAAAATGTACTCAATGGGACCGTAGTGTTGCAACCACACACAAGTTGACCTGCTGTGAGGAAAATAAGAGTTAGTACATTTCAAACATGAAATAGGTCATTTTAAAGTCAACTTAAAAAACCAAAATTCCAAAAGTATAAACCACAAAGAAATGCTTACCAATGAAACAAAATGTGTCATGCTCCTCACCTTCCTCCCGCCCTGTGGTGCAACAGATGTCCGTTTCTCCGAAAATATACTCAATGGGACCGTAGTGTTGCAACCACACACAAGTTGACCTGCTGTGAGGAAAAAACGAGTTCGTACATTTCAAACATGAAATAGGTCATTTTAAAGTCAACATAAAAAACCAAAATTCCAAAAGTATAAACCACAAAAAAATGCTTACCAATGAAGCAAAATGTGTCGTGCTCCTCACCCTCCTACCGCCCTGTGGTGCAACAGATGTCCCTTTCTCCAAAAATGTACTCAATGGGACCGTAGTGTTGCAACCACACACAAGTTGACCTGCTGTGAGGAAAAAACGAGTTAGTACATTTCAAACATGAAATAGGTCATTTTAAAATCAACATAAAAAACCAAAATTCCAAAAGTATAAACCACAAAAAAATGCTTACCAATGAAACAAAATGTGTCATGCTATTCACCCTCCTCCCGCCCTGTGGTGCAACAGATGTCCCTTTCTCCAAAAATGTACTCAATGGGACCGTAGTGTTGCAACCACACACAAGTTGACCTGCTGTGAGGAAAAAACGAGTTAGTACATTTCAAACATGAAATAGGTCATTTTAAAGTCAACATAAAAAACCAAAATTCCAAAAGTATAAACCACAGAAAAATGCTTACCAATGAAACAAAATGTGTCGTGCTCCTCACCCTCCTCCCGCCCTGTGGTGCAACAGATGTCCCCGTCACCAAAAATGTACTCAATGGGACCGTAGTGTTGCAACCACACGCAAGTTGACCTGCTGTGAGGAAAAAACGAGTTAGTACATTTCAAACATGAAATAGGTCATTTTAAAGTCAACATAAAAAACCAAAATTCCAAAAGTATAAACCACAGAAAAATGCTTACCAATGAAACAAAATGTGTCGTGCTCCTCACCCTCCTCCCGCCCTGTGGTGCAACAGATGTCCCTTTCTCCAAAAATGTCCTCAATGGGACCGTAGTGTTGCAACCACACACAAGTTGACCTGCTGTGAAGAAAAAAACGAGTTAGTACATTTCAAACATGAAATAGGTCATTTTAAAGTCAACATAAAAAACCAAAATTCCAAAAGTATAAACCACAAAAAAATGCTTACCAATAAAACAAAATGTGTCGTGCTCCTCACCCTCCTCCCGCCCTGTGGTGCAACAGATGTCCCTTTCTCCAAAAATGTACTCAATGGGACCGTAGTGTTGCAACCACACACAAGTTGACCTGCTGTGAGGAAAAAACGAGTTAGTACATTTCAAACATGAAATAGGTCATTTTAAAGTCAACATAAAAAACCAAAATTCCAAAAGTATAAACCACAGAAAAATGCTTACCAATGAAACAAAATGTGTCGTGCTCCTCACCCTCCTCCCGCCCTGTGGTGCAACAGATGTCCCCGTCACCAAAAATGTACTCAATGGGACCGTAGTGTTGCAACCACACGCAAGTTGACCTGCTGTGAGGAAAAAACGAGTTAGTACATTTCAAACATGAAATAGGTCATTTTAAAGTCAACATAAAAAACCAAAATTCCAAAAGTATAAACCACAGAAAAATGCTTACCAATGAAACAAAATGTGTCGTGCTCCTCACCCTCCTCCCGCCCTGTGGTGCAACAGATGTCCCTTTCTCCAAAAATGTCCTCAATGGGACCGTAGTGTTGCAACCACACACAAGTTGACCTGCTGTGAAGAAAAAAACGAGTTAGTACATTTCAAACATGAAATAGGTCATTTTAAAGTCAACATAAAAAACCAAAATTCCAAAAGTATAAACCACAAAAAAATGCTTACCAATAAAACAAAATGTGTCGTGCTCCTCACCCTCCTCCCGCCCTGTGGTGCAACAGATGTCCCTTTCTCCAAAAATGTACTCAATGGGACCGTAGTGTTGCAACCACACACAAGTTGACCTGCTGTGAGGAAAAAACGAGTTAGTACATTTCAAACATGAAATAGGTCATTTTAAAGTCAACATAAAAAACCAAAATTCCAAAAGTATAAACCACAAAAAAATGCTTACCAATGAAAGAAAATGTGTCGTGCTCCTCACCCTCCTCCCGCCCTGTGGTACAACAGATGTCCCTTTCTCCAAAAATGTACTCAATGGGACCTTAGTGTTGCAACCACACACAAGTTGACCTGCTGTGAGGAAAATACGAGTTAGTACATTTCAAACATGAAATAGGTCATTTTAAAGTCAACTTAAAAAACCAAAATTCCAAAAGTATAAACCACAAAGAAATGCTTACCAATGAAACAAAATGTGTCATGCTCCTCACCTTCCTCCCGCCCTGTGGTGCAACAGATGTCCGTTTCTCCAAAAATATACTCAATGGGACCGTAGTGTTGCTACCACACACAAGTTGACCTGCTGTGAGGAAAAAACGAGTTCGTACATTTCAAACATGAAATAGGTCATTTTAAAGTCAACATAAAAAACCAAAATTCCAAAAGTATAAACCACAAAAAAATGCTTACCAATGAAGCAAACTGTGTCGTGCTCCTCACCCTCCTCCCGCCCTGTGGTGCAACAGATGTCCCTTTCTCCAAAAATGAACTCAATGGGACCGTAGTGTTGCAACCACACACAAGTTGACCTGCTGTGAGGAAAATACGAGTTAGTACATTTCAAACATGAAATAGGTCATTTTAAAGTCAACATAAAAAACCAAAATTCCAAAAGTATAAACCACAAAAAAATGCTTACCAATGAAAGAAAATGTGTCGTGCTCCTCACCCTCCTCCCTCCCTGTGGTACAACAGATGTCCCTTTCTCCAAAAATGTACTCAATGGGACCTTAGTGTTGCAACCACACACAAGTTGACCTGCTGTGAGGAAAATACGAGTTAGTACATTTCAAACATGAAATAGGTCATTTTAAAGTCAACTTAAAAAACCAAAATTCCAAAAGTATAAACCACAAAGAAATGCTTACCAATGAAACAAAATGTGTCATGCTCCTCACCTTCCTCCCGCCCTGTGGTGCAACAGATGTCCGTTTCTCCAAAAATATACTCAATGGGACCGTAGTGTTGCTACCACACACAAGTTGACCTGCTGTGAGGAAAAAACGAGTTCGTACATTTCAAACATGAAATAGGTCATTTTAAAGTCAACATAAAAAACCAAAATTCCAAAAGTATAAACCACAAAAAAATGCTTACCAATGAAGCAAACTGTGTCGTGCTCCTCACCCTCCTCCCGCCCTGTGGTGAAACAGATGTCCCTTTCTCCAAAAATGAACTCAATGGGACCGTAGTGTTGCAACCACACACAAGTTGACCTGCTGTGAGGAAAAAACGAGTTAGTACATTTCAAACATGAAATAGGTCATTTTAAAGTCAACATAAAAAACCAAAATTCCAAAAGTATAAACCACAAAAAAATGCTTACCAATGAAACAAAATGTGTCGTGCTATTCACCCTCCTCCCGCCCTGTGGTGCAACAGATGTCCCTTTCTCCAAAAATGTACTCAATGGGACCGTAGTGTTGCAACCACACACAAGTTGACCTGCTGTGAGGAAAAAACGAGTTAGTACATTTCAAACATGAAATAGGTCATTTTAAAGTCAACATAAAAAACCAAAATTCCAAAAGTATAAACCACAGAAAAATGCTTACCAATGAAACAAAATGTGTCGTGCTCCTCACCCTCCTCCCGCCCTGTGGTGCAACAGATGTCCCTTTATCCAAAAATGTACTCAATGGGACCGTAGTGTTGCTACCACACACAAGTTGACCTGCTGTGAGGAAAATACGAGTTAGTACATTTCAAACATGAAATAGGTCATTTTAAAGTCAACTTAAAAAACCAAAATTCCAAAAGTATAAACCACAAAGAAATGCTTACCAATGAAACAAAATGTGTCATGCTCCTCACCTTCCTCCCGCCCTGTGGTGCAACAGATGTCCGTTTCTCCGAAAATATACTCAATGGGACCGTAGTGTTGCAACCACACACAAGTTGACCTGCTGTGAGGAAAAAACGAGTTCGTACATTTCAAACATGAAATAGGTCATTTTAAAGTCAACATAAAAAACCAAAATTCCAAAAGTATAAACCACAAAAAAATGCTTACCAATGAAGCAAAATGTGTCGTGCTCCTCACCCTCCTACCGCCCTGTGGTGCAACAGATGTCCCTTTCTCCAAAAATGTACTCAATGGGACCGTAGTGTTGCAACCACACACAAGTTGACCTGCTGTGAGGAAAAAACGAGTTAGTACATTTCAAACATGAAATAGGTCATTTTAAAGTCAACATAAAAAACCAAAATTCCAAAAGTATAAACCACAAAAAAATGCTTACCAATGAAACAAAATGTGTCATGCTATTCACCCTCCTCCCGCCCTGTGGTGCAACAGATGTCCCTTTCTCCAAAAATGTACTCAATGGGACCGTAGTGTTGCAACCACACACAAGTTGACCTGCTGTGAGGAAAAAACGAGTTAGTACATTTCAAACATGAAATAGGTCATTTTAAAGTCAACATAAAAAACCAAAATTCCAAAAGTATAAACCACAGAAAAATGCTTACCAATGAAACAAAATGTGTCGTGCTCCTCACCCTCCTCCCGCCCTGTGGTGCAACAGATGTCCCTTTCTCCAAAAATGTACTCAATGGGACCGTAGTGTTGCAACCACACACAAGTTGACCTGCTGTGAAGAAAAAAACGAGTTAGTACATTTCAAACATGAAATAGGTCATTTTAAAGTCAACATAAAAAACCAAAATTCCAAAAGGATAAACCACAAAAAAATGCTTACCAATGAAACAAAATGTGTCGTGCTCCTCACCCTCCTCCCGCCCTTAGGTGCAACAGATGTCCCTTTCTCCAAAAATGTACTCAATGGGACCGTAGTGTTGCAACCACGCACAAGTTGACCTGCTGTGAGAAAAAACGAGTTAGTACGTTTCAAACATGAAATAGGTCATTTTAAAGTCAACATAAAAAACCAAAATTCCAAAAGTATAAACCACAAAAAAATGCTTACCAATGAAACAAAATGTGTCGTGCTCCTCACCTTCCTCCCGCCCTGTGGTGCAACAGATGTCCGTTTCTCCAAAAATATACTCAATGGGACCGTAGTGTTGCAACCACACACAAGTTGACCTGCTGTGAGGAAAAAACGAGTTAGTACATTTCAAACATGAAATAGGTCATTTTAAAGTCAACATAAAAAACCAAAATTCCAAAAGTATAAACCACAAAAAAATGCTTACCAATGAAGCAAAATGTGTCGTGCTCCTCACCCTCCTCCCGCCCTGTGGTGCAACAGATGTCCCTTTCTCCAAAAATGTACTCAATGGGACCGTAGTGTTGCAACCACACACAAGTTGACCTGCTGTGAGGAAAAAACGAGTTAGTACATTTCAAACATGAAATAGGTCATTTTAAAGTCAACATAAAAAACCAAAATTCCAAAAGTATAAACCACAAAAAAATGCTTACCAATGAAACAAAATGTGTCATGCTATTCACCCTCCTCCCGCCCTGTGGTGCAACAGATGTCCCTTTCACCAAAAATGTACTCAATGGGACCGTAGTGTTGCAACCACACGCAAGTTGACCTGCTGTGAGGAAAAAACGAGTTAGTACATTTCAAACATGAAATAGGTCATTTTAAAGTCAACATAAAAAACCAAAATTCCAAAAGTATAAACCACAGAAAAATGCTTACCAATGAAACAAAATGTGTCGTGCTCCTCACCCTCCTCCCGCCCTGTGGTGCAACAGATGTCCCTTTCTCCAAAAATGTACTCAATGGGACCGTAGTGTTGCAACCACACACAAGTTGACCTGCTGTGAAGAAAAAAACGAGTTAGTACATTTCAAACATGAAATAGGTCATTTTAAAGTCAACATAAAAAACCAAAATTCCAAAAGTATAAACCACAAAAAAATGCTTACCAATGAAGCAAACTGTGTCGTGCTCCTCACCCTCCTCCCGCCCTGTGGTGAAACAGATGTCCCTTTCTCCAAAAATGAACTCAATGGGACCGTAGTGTTGCAACCACACACAAGTTGACCTGCTGTGAGGAAAAAACGAGTTAGTACATTTCAAACATGAAATAGGTCATTTTAAAGTCAACATAAAAAACCAAAATTCCAAAAGTATAAACCACAAAAAAATGCTTACCAATGAAACAAAATGTGTCGTGCTATTCACCCTCCTCCCGCCCTGTGGTGCAACAGATGTCCCTTTCTCCAAAAATGTACTCAATGGGACCGTAGTGTTGCAACCACACACAAGTTGACCTGCTGTGAGGAAAAAACGAGTTAGTACATTTCAAACATGAAATAGGTCATTTTAAAGTCAACATAAAAAACCAAAATTCCAAAAGTATAAACCACAGAAAAATGCTTACCAATGAAACAAAATGTGTCGTGCTCCTCACCCTCCTCCCGCCCTGTGGTGCAACAGATGTCCCTTTATCCAAAAATGTACTCAATGGGACCGTAGTGTTGCTACCACACACAAGTTGACCTGCTGTGAGGAAAATACGAGTTAGTACATTTCAAACATGAAATAGGTCATTTTAAAGTCAACTTAAAAAACCAAAATTCCAAAAGTATAAACCACAAAGAAATGCTTACCAATGAAACAAAATGTGTCATGCTCCTCACCTTCCTCCCGCCCTGTGGTGCAACAGATGTCCGTTTCTCCGAAAATATACTCAATGGGACCGTAGTGTTGCAACCACACACAAGTTGACCTGCTGTGAGGAAAAAACGAGTTCGTACATTTCAAACATGAAATAGGTCATTTTAAAGTCAACATAAAAAACCAAAATTCCAAAAGTATAAACCACAAAAAAATGCTTACCAATGAAGCAAAATGTGTCGTGCTCCTCACCCTCCTACCGCCCTGTGGTGCAACAGATGTCCCTTTCTCCAAAAATGTACTCAATGGGACCGTAGTGTTGCAACCACACACAAGTTGACCTGCTGTGAGGAAAAAACGAGTTAGTACATTTCAAACATGAAATAGGTCATTTTAAAGTCAACATAAAAAACCAAAATTCCAAAAGTATAAACCACAAAAAAATGCTTACCAATGAAACAAAATGTGTCATGCTATTCACCCTCCTCCCGCCCTGTGGTGCAACAGATGTCCCTTTCTCCAAAAATGTACTCAATGGGACCGTAGTGTTGCAACCACACACAAGTTGACCTGCTGTGAGGAAAAAACGAGTTAGTACATTTCAAACATGAAATAGGTCATTTTAAAGTCAACATAAAAAACCAAAATTCCAAAAGTATAAACCACAGAAAAATGCTTACCAATGAAACAAAATGTGTCGTGCTCCTCACCCTCCTCCCGCCCTGTGGTGCAACAGATGTCCCTTTCTCCAAAAATGTACTCAATGGGACCGTAGTGTTGCAACCACACACAAGTTGACCTGCTGTGAAGAAAAAAACGAGTTAGTACATTTCAAACATGAAATAGGTCATTTTAAAGTCAACATAAAAAACCAAAATTCCAAAAGGATAAACCACAAAAAAATGCTTACCAATGAAACAAAATGTGTCGTGCTCCTCACCCTCCTCCCGCCCTTAGGTGCAACAGATGTCCCTTTCTCCAAAAATGTACTCAATGGGACCGTAGTGTTGCAACCACGCACAAGTTGACCTGCTGTGAGAAAAAACGAGTTAGTACGTTTCAAACATGAAATAGGTCATTTTAAAGTCAACATAAAAAACCAAAATTCCAAAAGTATAAACCACAAAAAAATGCTTACCAATGAAACAAAATGTGTCGTGCTCCTCACCTTCCTCCCGCCCTGTGGTGCAACAGATGTCCGTTTCTCCAAAAATATACTCAATGGGACCGTAGTGTTGCAACCACACACAAGTTGACCTGCTGTGAGGAAAAAACGAGTTAGTACATTTCAAACATGAAATAGGTCATTTTAAAGTCAACATAAAAAACCAAAATTCCAAAAGTATAAACCACAAAAAAATGCTTACCAATGAAGCAAAATGTGTCGTGCTCCTCACCCTCCTCCCGCCCTGTGGTGCAACAGATGTCCCTTTCTCCAAAAATGTACTCAATGGGACCGTAGTGTTGCAACCACACACAAGTTGACCTGCTGTGAGGAAAAAACGAGTTAGTACATTTCAAACATGAAATAGGTCATTTTAAAGTCAACATAAAAAACCAAAATTCCAAAAGTATAAACCACAAAAAAATGCTTACCAATGAAACAAAATGTGTCATGCTATTCACCCTCCTCCCGCCCTGTGGTGCAACAGATGTCCCTTTCACCAAAAATGTACTCAATGGGACCGTAGTGTTGCAACCACACGCAAGTTGACCTGCTGTGAGGAAAAAACGAGTTAGTACATTTCAAACATGAAATAGGTCATTTTAAAGTCAACATAAAAAACCAAAATTCCAAAAGTATAAACCACAGAAAAATGCTTACCAATGAAACAAAATGTGTCGTGCTCCTCACCCTCCTCCCGCCCTGTGGTGCAACAGATGTCCCTTTCTCCAAAAATGTACTCAATGGGACCGTAGTGTTGCAACCACACACAAGTTGACCTGCTGTGAAGAAAAAAACGAGTTAGTACATTTCAAACATGAAATAGGTCATTTTAAAGTCAACATAAAAAACCAAAATTCCAAAAGTATAAACCACAAAAAAATGCTTACCAATGAAACAAAATGTGTCGTGCTCCTCACCCTCCTCCCGCCCTGTGGTGCAACAGATGTCCCTTTCTCCAAAAATGTACTCAATGGGACCGTAGTGTTGCAACCACACACAAGTTGACCTGCTGTGAGGAAAAAACGAGTTAGTACATTTCAAACATGAAATAGGTCATTTTAAAGTCAACATAAAAAACCAAAATTCCAAAAGTATAAACCACAAAAAAATGCTTACCAATGAAAGAAAATGTGTCGTGCTCCTCACCCTCCTCCCGCCCTGTGGTACAACAGATGTCCCTTTCTCCAAAAATGTACTCAATGGGACCATAGTGTTGCAACCACACACAAGTTGACCTGCTGTGAGGAAAATACGAGTTAGTACATTTCAAACATGAAATAGGTCATTTTAAAGTCAACTTAAAAAACCAAAATTCCAAAAGTATAAACCACAAAAAAATGCTTACCAATGAAACAAAATGTGTCATGCTCCTCACCTTCCTCCCGCCCTGTGGTGCAACAGATGTCCGTTTCTCCAAAAATATACTCAATGGGACCGTAGTGTTGCTACCACACACAAGTTGACCTGCTGTGAGGAAAAAACGAGTTAGTACATTTCAAACATGAAATAGGTCATTTTAAAGTCAACATAAAAAACCAAAATTCCAAAAGTATAAACCACAAAAAAATGCTTACCAATGAAAGAAAATGTGTCGTGCTCCTCACCCTCCTCCCGCCCTGTGGTACAACAGATGTCCCTTTCTCCAAAAATGTACTCAATGGGACCGTAGTGTTGCAACCACACACAAGTTGACCTGCTGTGAGGAAAAAACGAGTTAGTACATTTCAAACATGAAATAGGTCATTTTAAAGTCAACATAAAAAACCAAAATTCCAAAAGTATAAACCACAAAAAAATGCTTACCAATGAAAGAAAATGTGTCGTGCTCCTCACCCTCCTCCCGCCCTGTGGTACAACAGATGTCCCTTTCTCCAAAAATGTACTCAATGGGACCATAGTGTTGCAACCACACACAAGTTGACCTGCTGTGAGGAAAATACGAGTTAGTACATTTCAAACATGAAATAGGTCATTTTAAAGTCAACTTAAAAAACCAAAATTCCAAAAGTATAAACCACAAAGAAATGCTTACCAATGAAACAAAATGTGTCATGCTCCTCACCTTCCTCCCGCCCTGTGGTGCAACAGATGTCCGTTTCTCCAAAAATATACTCAATGGGACCGTAGTGTTGCTACCACACACAAGTTGACCTGCTGTGAGGAAAAAACGAGTTAGTACATTTCAAACATGAAATAGGTCATTTTAAAGTCAACATAAAAAACCAAAATTCCAAAAGTATAAACCACAAAAAAATGCTTACCAATGAAGCAAACTGTGTCATGCTCCTCACCCTCCTCCCGCCCTGTGGTGCAACAGATGTCCCTTTCTCCAAAAATAAACTCAATGGGACCGTAGTGTTGCAACCACACACAAGTTGACCTGCTGTGAGGAAAAAACGAGTTAGTACATTTCAAACATGAAATAGGTCATTTTAAAGTCAACATAAAAAACCAAAATTCCAAAAGTATAAACCACAAAAAAATGCTTACCAATGAAACAAAATGTGTCGTGCTATTCACCCTCCTCCCGCCCTGTGGTGCAACAGATGTCCCTTTCTCCAAAAATGTACTCAATGGGACCGTAGTGTTGCAACCACACACAAGTTGACCTGCTGTGAGGAAAAAACGAGTTAGTACATTTCAAACATGAAATAGGTCATTTTAAAGTCAACATAATAAAACCAAAATTCCAAAAGTATAAACCACAGAAAAATGCTTACCAATGAAACAAAATGTGTCGTGCTCCTCACCCTCCTCCCGCCCTGTGGTGCAACAGATGTCCCTTTCTCCAAAAATGTACTCAATGGGACCGTAGTGTTGCAACCACACACAAGTTGACCTGCTGTGAAGAAAGAAACGAGTTAGTACATTTCAAACATGAAATAGGTCATTTTAAAGTCAACATAAAAAACCAAAATTCGAAAAGTATGAACCACAAAAAAATGCTTACCAATGAAACAAAATGTGTCGTGCTCCTCACCCTCCTCCCGCCCTGTGGTGCAACAGAAGTCCCTTTCTCCAAAAATGTACTCAATGGGACCGTAGTGTTGCAACCACACACAAGTTGACCTGCTGTGAGGAAAAAACGAGTTAGTACATTTCAAACATGAAATAGGTCATTTTAAAGTCAACATAAAAATCCAAAATTCCAAAAGTATAAACCACAAAAAAATGCTTACCAATGGAAGAAAATGTGTCGTGCTTCTCTCCCTCCTCCCGCCCTGTGGTGCAACAGATGTCCCTATCTCCAGAAATGTACTCAATGGGACCGTAGTGTTGCAACCACACACAAGTTGACCTGCTGTGAGGAAAAAACGAGTTAGTACATTTCAAACATGAAATAGGTCATTTTAAAGTCAACATAAAAAACCAAAATTCCAAAAGTATAAACCACAAAAAAATGCTTACCAATGAAAGAAAATGTGTCGTGCTCCTCACCCTCCTCCCGCCCTGTGGTACAACAGATGTCCCTTTCTCCAAAAATGTACTCAATGGGACCGTAGTGTTGCAACCACACACAAGTTGACCTGCTGTGAAGAAAATACGAGTTAGTACATTTCAAACATGAAATAGGTCATTTTAAAGTCAACTTAAAAAACCAAAATTCCAGAAGTATAAACCACAAAGAAATGCTTACCAATGAAACAAAATGTGTCGTGCTCCTCACCCTCCTCCCGTCCTGTGGTGCAACAGATGTCCCTTTCTCCAAAAATGTACTCAATGGGACCGTAGTGTTGCAACCACACACAAGTTGACCTGCTGTGAGGAAAAAACGAGTTAGTACATTTCAAACATGAAATAGGTCATTTTAAAGTCAACATAAAAAACAAAATTCCAAAAGTATAAACCACAAAAAAATGCTTACCAATGAAAGAAAATGTGTCGTGCTCCTCACCCTCCTCCAGCCCTGTGGTGCAACAGATGTCCCTTTCTCCAAAAATGTACTCAATGGGACCGTAGTGTTGCAACCACACACAAGTTGACCTGCTGTGAGCAAAAAACGAGTTAGTACATTTCAAACATGAAATAGGTCATTTTAAAGTCAACATAAAAAACCAAAATTCCAAAAGTATAAACCACAAAAAAATGCTTACCAATGAAACAAAATGTGACGTGCTCCTCACCCTCCTCCCGCCCTGTGGTGCAACAGATGTCCCTTTCTCCAAAAATGTACTCAATGGGACCGTAGTGTTGCAACCACACACAAGTTGACCTGCTGTGAGCAAAAAACGAGTTAGTACATTTCAAACATGAAATAGGTCATTTTAAAGTCAACATAAAAAACCAAAATTCCAAAAGTATAAACCACAAAAAAATGCTTACCAATGAAACAAAATGTGACGTGCTCCACACCCTCCTCCCGCCCTGTGGTGCAACAGATGTCCCTTTCTCCAAAAATGTACTCAATGGGACCGTAGTGTTGCAACCACACACAAGTTGACCTGCTGTGAGCAAAAAACGAGTTAGTACATTTCAAACATGAAATAGGTCATTTTAAAGTCAACATAAAAAACCAAAATTCCAAAAGTATAAACCACAAAAAAATGCTTACCAATGAAACAAAATGTGACGTGCTCCTCACCCTCCTCCCGCCCTGTGGTGCAACAGATGTCCCTTTCTCCAAAAATGTACTCAATGGGACCGTAGTGTTGCAACCACACACAAGTTGACCTGCTGTGAGCAAAAAACGAGTTAGTACAATTCAAACATGAAATAGGTCATTTTAAAGTCAACATAAAAAACCAAAATTCCAAAAGTATAAACCACAAAAAAATGCTTACCAATGAAACAAAATGTGACGTGCTCCACACCCTCCTGCCGCCCTGTGGTGCAACAGATGTCCCTTTCTCCAAAAATGTACTCAATGGGACCGTAGTGTTGCAACCACACACAAGTTGACCTGCTGTGTGGAAAAAACGAGTTAGTACATTTCAAACATGAAATAGGTCATTTTAAAGTCAACATAAAAAACCAAAATTCCAAAAGTATAAACCACAAAAAAATGCTTACCAATGGAAGAAAATGTGTCGTGCTCCTCACCCTCCTCCCTCCCTGTGGTGCAACAGATTTCCCTTTCTCCAAAAATGTACTCAATGGGACCGTAGTGTTGCAACCACACACAAGTTGACCTGCTGTGAGGAAAAAACGAGTTAGTACATTTCAAACATGAAATAGGTCATTTTAAAGTCAACATAAAAAACCAAAATTCAAAAAGTATAAACCACAAAAAAATGCTTACCAATGGAAGAAAATGGGTCGTGCTTCTCTCCCTCCTCCCGCCCTGTGGTGCAACAGATGTCCCTTTCTCCAAAAACGTACTCAATGGGACCGTAGTGTTGCAACCACACACAAGTTGACCTGCTGTGAGGAAAATACGAGTTAGTACATTTCAAACATGAAATAGGTCATTTTAAAGTCAACATAAAAAACCAAAGTTCCAAAAGTATAAACCACAAAAAGATGCTTACCAATTGAACAAAATGTGTCGTGCTCCTCACCCTCCTCCCGCCCTGTGGTGCAACAGATGTCCCTTTCTCCAAAAATGTACTCAATGGGACCGTAGTGTTGCAACCACACACAAGTTGACCTGCTGTGAAGAAAAAAACGAGTTAGTACATTTCAAACATGAAATAGGTCATTTTAAAGTCAACATAAACAACCAAAATTCCAAAAGTATAAACCACAAAAAAATGCTTACCAATGAAACAAAATGTGTCGTGCTCCTCACCCTCCTCCCGCCCTGTGGTGCAACAGATGTCCCTTTCTCCAAAAATGTACTCAATGGGACCGTAGTGTTGCAACCACACACAAGTTGACCTGCTGTGAGGAAAAAACGAGTTAGTACATTTCAAACATGAAATAGGTCATTTTAAAGTCAACATAAAAATCCAAAATTCCAAAAGTATAAACCACAAAAAAATGCTTACCAATGGAAGAAAATGTGTCGTGCTTCTCTCCCTCCTCCCGCCCTGTGGTGCAACAGATGTCCCTATCTCCAAAAATGTACTCAATGGGACCGTAGTGTTGCAACCACACACAAGTTGACCTGCTGTGAGGAAAAAACGAGTTAGTACATTTCAAACATGAAATAGGTCATTTTAAAGTCAACATAAAAAACCAAAATTCCAAAAGTATAAACCACAAAAAAATGCTTACCAATGAAAGAAAATGTGTCGTGCTCCTCACCCTCCTCCCGCCCTGTGGTACAACAGATGTCCCTTTCTCCAAAAATGTACTCAATGGGACCGTAGTGTTGCAACCACACACAAGTTGACCTGCTGTGAAGAAAATACGAGTTAGTACATTTCAAACATGAAATAGGTCATTTTAAAGTCAACTTAAAAAACCAAAATTCCAAAAGTATAAACCACAAAGAAATGCTTACCAATGAAACAAAATGTGTCGTGCTCCTCACCCTCCTCCTGTCCTGTGGTGCGACAGATGTCCCTTTCTCCAAAAATGTACTCAATGGGACCGTAGTGTTGCAACCACACACAAGTTGACCTGCTGTGAGGAAAAAACGAGTTAGTACATTTCAAACATGAAATAGGTCATTTTAAAGTCAACATAAAAAACAAAATTCCAAAAGTATAAACCACAAAAAAATGCTTACCAATGAAAGAAAATGTGTCGTGCTCCTCACCCTCCTCCAGCCCTGTGGTGCAACAGATGTCCCTTTCTCCAAAAATGTACTCAATGGTACCATAGTGTTGCAACCACACACAAGTTGACCTGCTGTGAGCAAAAAACGAGTTAGTACATTTCAAACATGAAATAGGTCATTTTAAAGTCAACATAAAAAACCAAAATTCCAAAAGTATAAACCACAAAAAAATGCTTACCAATGAAACAAAATGTGACGTGCTCCTCACCCTCCTCCCGCCCTGTGGTGCAACAGATGTCCCTTTCTCCAAAAATGTACTCAATGGGACCGTAGTGTTGCAACCACACACAAGTTGACCTGCTGTGAGCAAAAAACGAGTTAGTACAATTCAAACATGAAATAGGTCATTTTAAAGTCAACATAAAAAACCAAAATTCCAAAAGTATAAACCACAAAAAAATGCTTACCAATGAAACAAAATGTGACGTGCTCCACACCCTCCTGCCGCCCTTTGGTGCAACAGATGTCCCTTTCTCCAAAAATGTACTCAATGGGACCGTAGTGTTGCAACCACACACAAGTTGACCTGCTGTGTGGAAAAAACGAGTTAGTACATTTCAAACATGAAATAGGTCATTTTAAAGTCAACATAAAAAACCAAAATTCCAAAAGTATAAACCACAAAAAAATGCTTACCAATGGAAGAAAATGTGTCGTGCTCCTCACCCTCCTCCCTCCCTGTGGTGCAACAGATTTCCCTTTCTCCAAAAATGTACTCAATGGGACCGTAGTGTTGCAACCACACACAAGTTGACCTGCTGTGAGGAAAAAACGAGTTAGTACATTTCAAACATGAAATAGGTCATTTTAAAGTCAACATAAAAAACCAAAATTCAAAAAGTATAAACCACAAAAAAATGCTTACCAATGGAAGAAAATGGGTCGTGCTTCTCCCCCTCCTCCCGCCCTGTGGTGCAACAGATGTCCCTTTCTCCAAAAATGTACTCAATGGGACCGTAGTGTTGCAACCACACACAAGTTGACCTGCTGTGAGGAAAATACGAGTTAGTACATTTCAAACATGAAATAGGTCATTTTAAAGTCAACATAAAAAACCAAAGTTCCAAAAGTATAAACCACAAAAAGATGCTTACCAATTGAACAAAATGTGTCGTGCTCCTCACCCTCCTCCCGCCCTGTGGTGCAACAGATGTCCCTTTCTCCAAAAATGTACTCAATGGGACAGTAGTGTTGCAACCACACACAAGTTGACTTGCTGTGAGGAAAATACGAGTTAGTACATTTCAAACATGAAATAGGTCATTTTAAAGTCAACATAAAAAACCAAAATTCCAAAAGTATAAACCACAAAAAAATGCTTACCAATGAAACAAAATGTGTTGTGCTCCTCACCCTCCCCCTCCCTGTGGTGCAACAGATGTCCCTTTCTCCAAAAATGTACTCAATGGGACCGTAGTGTTGCAACCACACACAAGTTGACCTGCTGTGAGGAAAAAAACGAGTTAGTACATTTCAAACATGAAATAGGTCATTTTAAAGTCAACATAAAAAACCAAAATTCCAAAAGTATAAACAACAAAAAAATGCTTACCAATGAAACAAAATGTGTCGTGCTCCTCACCCACCTCCCTCCCTGTGGTGCAACAGATGTCCCTTTCTCCAAAATTGCACTCAATGGGACCGTAGTGTTGCAACCACACACAAGTTGACCTGCTGTGAGGACAATACGAGTTAGTACATTTCAAACATGAAATAGGTCATTTTAAAGTCAACATAAAAAACCAAAATTCCAAAAGTATAAACCACATTAAAATGCTTACCAATGAAACAAAATGTGTCGTGCTCCTCACCCACCTCCCTCCCTGTGGTGCAACAGATGTCCCTTTCTCCAAAAACGTACTCAATGAGACCGTAGTGTTGACACCACACACAAGTTGACCTGCTGTGAGGAAAATACGAGTTAGTACATTTCAAACATGAAATAGGTCATTTTAAAGTCAACATAAAAAACCAAAATTCCAAAAGTATAAACCACAAAAAAATGTTTACCAATGGAAGAAAATGTGTCGTGCTCCTTACCCACCTCCCTCCCTGTGGTGCAACAGATGTCCCTATCTCCAAAAATGTACTCAATGGGACCGTAGTGTTGCAACCACACACAAGTTGACCTGCTGTGAGCAAAAAACGAGTTAGTACATTTTAAACATGAAATAGGCCATTTTAAAGTCAACATAAAAAACCAAAATTCCAAAAGTATACACCACAAAAAAATGCTTACCAATGAAACAAAATGTGTCGTGCTCCTCACCCTCCTCCCGCCCTGTGGTGCAACAGATGTCCCTTTCTCCAAAAATGTACTCAATGGGACCGTAGTGTTGCAACCACACACAAGTTGACCTGCTGTGAAGAAAAAACGAGTTAGTACTTTTCAAACATGAAATAAGTCATTTTAAAGTCAACATAAAAAACCAAAATTCCAAAAGTATAAACCACAAAAAAATGCTTACCAATGAAACAAAATGTGTCGTGCTCCTCACCCTCCTCCCGCCCTGTGGTGCAACAGATGTCCCTTTCTCCAAAAATGTACTCAATGGGACCGTGGTGTTGCAACCACACACAAGTTGACCTGCTGTGAGGAAAAAACGAGTTAGTACATTTCAAACATGAAATAGGTCATTTTAAAGTCAATATAAAAAACCAAAATTCCAAAAGTATAAACCACAAAAAAATGCTTACCAATGAAACAAAATGTGTCGTGCTCCTCACCCTCCTCCAGCCCTGTGGTGCAACAGATGTCCCTTTCTCCAAAAATGTACTCAATGGGACCGTAGTGTTGCAACCACACACAAGTTGACCTGCTGTGAGCAAAAAACGAGTTAGTACATTTCAAACATGAAATAGGTCATTTTAAAGTCAACATAAAAAACCAAAATTCCAAAAGTATAAACCACAAAAAAATGCTTACCAATGAAACAAAATGTGTCGTGCTCCTCACCCTCCTCCCGCCCTGTGGTGCAACAGATGTCCCTTTCTCCAAAAATGTACTCAATGGGACCGTAGTGTTGCAACCACACACAAGTTGACCTGCTGTGAGGAAAATACGAGTTAGTACATTTCAAACATGAAATAGGTCATTTTAAAGTCAACTTAAAAAACCAAAATTGCAAAAGTATAAACCACAAGAAAATGCTTACCAATGGAAGAAAATGTGTCGTGCTTCTCTCCCTCCTCCCGCCCTGTGGTGCAACAGATGTCCCTTTCTCCAAAAATGTACTCAATGGGACCGTAGTGTTGCAACCACACACAAGTTGACCTGCTGTGAGGAAAAAACGAGTTAGTACATTTCAAACATGAAATAGGTCATTTTAAAGTCAACATAAAAAACCAAAATTCCAAAAGTATAAACCACAAAAAAATGCTTACCAATGGAAGAAAATGTGTCGTGCTTCTCTCCCTCCTCCCGCCCTGTGGTGCAACAGATGTCCCTTTCTCCAAAAATGTACTCAATGGGACCGTAGTGTTGCAACCACACACAAGTTGACCTGCTGTGAGGAAAAAACGAGTTAGTACATTTCAAACATGAAATAGGTCATTTTAAAGTCAACATAAAAAACCAAAATTCCAAAAGTATAAACCACAAAAAAATGCTTACCAATGAAACAAAATGTGTCGTGCTCCTCACCCTCCTCCCACCCTGTGGTGCAACAGATGTCCCTTTCTCCAAAAATGTACTCAATAAGACCGTAGTGTTGCAACCACACACAAGTTGACCTGCTGTGAGGAAAAAACGAGTTAGTACATTTCAAACATGAAATAGGTCATTTTAAAGTCAACATAAAAAACCAAAATTCCAAAAGTATAAACCACAAAAAAATGCTTACCAATGAAACAAAATGTGTCGTGCTCCTCACCCTCCTCCCGCCCTGTGGTGCAACAGATGTCCCTTTCTCCGAAAATGTACTCAATGGGACCGTAGTGTTGCAACCACACACAAGTTGACCTGCTGTGTGGAAAAAACGAGTTAGTACATTTCAAACATGAAATAGGTCATTTTAAAGTCAACATAAAAAACCAAAATTCCAAAAGTATAAACCACAAAAAAATGCTTACCAATGGAAGAAAATGTGTCGTGCTCCTCACCCTCCTCCCTCCCTGTGGTGCAACAGATGTCCCTTTCTCCAAAAATGTACTCAATGGGACCGTAGTGTTGCAACCACACACAAGTTGACCTGCTGTGAGGAAAATACGAGTTAGTACATATCAAACATGAAATAGGTCATTTTAAAGTCAACTTAAAAAACCAAAATTCCAAAAGTATAAACCACAAAAAAATGCTTACCAATGGAAGGAAATGTGTCGTGCTTCTCTCCCTCCTCCCGCCCTGTGGTGCAACAGATGTCCCTTTCTCCAAAAATGTACTCAATGGGACCGTAGTGTTGCAACCACACACAAGTTGACCTGCTGTGAGGAAAAAACGAGTTAGTACATTTCAAACATGAAATAGGTCATTTTAAAGTCAACATAAAAACCCAAAATTCCAAAAGTATAAACAACAAAAAAATGCTTACCAATGGAAGAAAATGGGTCGTGCTTCTCTCCCTCCTCCCGCCCTGTGGTGCAACAGATGTCCCTTTCTCCAAAAATGTACTCAATGGGACCGTAGTGTTGCAACCACACACAAGTTGACCTGCTGTGAGGAAAATACGAGTTAGTACATTTCAAACATTAAATAGGTCATTTTAAAGTCAACATAAAAAACCAAACTTCCAAAAGTATAAACCACAAAAAGATGCTTACCAATGAAACAAAATGTGTCGTGCTCCTCACCCTCCTCCCGCCCTGTGGTGCAACAGATGTCCCTTTCTCCAAAAATGTACTCAATGGGACAGTAGTGTTGCAACCACACACAAGTTGACTTGCTGTGAGGAAAATACGAGTTAGTACACTTCAAACATGAAATAGGTCATTTTAAAGTCAACATAAAAAACCAAAATTCCAAAAGTATAAACCACAAAAAAATGCTTACCAATGATACAAAATGTGTCGTGCTCCTCACCCTCCCCCTCCCTGTGGTGCAACAGATGTCCCTTTCTCCAAAAATGTACTCAATGGGACCGTAGTGTTGCAACCACACACAAGTTGACCTGCTGTGAGGAAAAAAACGAGTTAGTACATTTCAAACATGAAATAGGTCATTTTAAAGTCAACATAAAAAACCAAAATTCCAAAAGTATAAACCACAAAAAAATGCTTACCAGTGAAACAAAATGTGTCGTGCTCCTCACCCACCTCCCTCCCTGTGGTGCAACAGATGTCCCTTTCTCCAAAATTGTACTCAATGGGACCGTAGTGTTGCAACCACACACAAGTTGACCTGCTGTGAGGACAATACGAGTTAGTACATTTCAAACATGAAATAGGTCATTTTAAAGTCAACATAAAAAACCAAAATTCCAAAAGTATAAACCACAAAAAAATGCTTACCAATGAAACAAAATGTGTCGTGCTCCTCTCCCACCTCCCTCCCTGTGGTGCAACAGATGTCCCTTTCTCCAAAAACGTACTCAATGGGACCGTAGTGTTGACACCACACACAAAATGTCCTGCTGTGAGGAAAATACGAGTTAGTACATTTCAAACATGAAATAGGTCATTTTAAAGTCAATATAAAAAACCAAAATTCCAAAAGTATAAACCACAAAAAAATGCTTACCAATGAAACAAAATGTGTCGTGCTCCTCACCCTCCTCCCTCCCTGTGGTGCAACAGATGTCCCTTTCTCCAAAAATGTACTCAATGGGACCGTAGTGTTGCAACCACACACAAGTTGTCCTGCTGTGAGGAAAATACGAGTTAGTACATTTCAAACATGAAACAGGTCATTTTAAAGTCAACATAAAAAACCAAAATTCCAAAAGTATGAACCACAAAAAAATGCTTACCAATGGAAGAAAATGTGTCGTGCTCCTTACCCACCTCCCTCCCTGTGGTGCAACAGATGTCCCTTTCTCCAAAAATGTACTAAATGGGACCGTAGTGTTGCAACCACACACAAGTTGACCTGCTGTGAGGAAAATACGAGTTAGTACATTTCAAACATGAAATAGGTCATTTTAAAGTCAACATAAAAAACCAAAATTCCAAAAGTATAAACCACAAAAAAATGCTAACCAATGGAAGAAAATGTGTCGTGCTCCTCACCCTCCTCCCTCCCTGTGGTGCAACAGATGTCCCTTTCTCCAAAAATGTACTCAATGGGACCGTAGTGTTGCAACCACACACAAGTTGACCTGCTGTGAGGAAAATACGAGTTAGTACATTTCAAACATGAAATAGGTCATTTTAAAGTCAACATAAAAAACCAAAATTCCAAAAGTATAAACCACAAAAAAATGCTTACCAATGAAACAAAATGTGACGTGCTCCACACCCTCCTCCCGCCCTGTGGTGCAACAGATGTCCCTTTCTCAAAAAAGGTACTCAATGGGACCGTAGTGTTGCAACCACACACAAGTTGACCTGCTGTGTGGAAAAAACGAGTTAGTACAATCCAAACATGAAATAGGTCATTTTAAAATCAACATAAAAAACCAAAATTCCAAATGTATAAACCACAAAAAAATGCTTACCAATGAAACAAAATGTGTCCTGCTCCTCACCCTCCTCCCTCCCTGTGGTGCAACAGATGTCCCTTTCTGGAAAAATGTACTCAATGGGACCGTAGTGTTGCAACCACACACAAGTTGACCTGCTGTGAGGAAAAAACGAGTTAGTACATTTCAAGCGTGAAATAGGTCATTTTAAAATCAACATAAAAAACCAAAATTCCAAAAGTATAAACCACAAAAAAATGCTTACCAATGAAACAAAATGTGTCCTGCTCCTCACCCACCTCCCTCCCTGTGGTGCAACAGATGTCCCTTTCTCCAAAAGTGTACTCAATGGGACCGTAGTGTTGCAACCACACACAAGTTGACCTGCTGTGAGGAAAATAGGAGTTAGTACATTTCAAACATGAAATAGGTCATTTTAAAATCAACATAAAAAACCAAAATTCCAAAAGTATAAACCACAAAAAAATGCCTACCAAAGAAACAAAATGTGTCGTGCTCCTCACCCTCCTCCCTCCCTGTGGTGCAACAGATGTCCCTTTCTCCAAAAATGTACTCAATGGGAACGGAGTGTTGCAACCACACACAAGTTGACCTGCTGTGAGGAAAATACGAGTTAGTACATTTCAAACATGAAATAGGTCATTTTAAAATCAACATAAAAAACCAAAATTCCAAAAGTATAAACTACAAAAAAATGCTTACCAGTGAAACAAAATGTGTCGTGCTCCTCACCCTCCTCCCTCCCTGTGGTGCAACAGATGTCCCTTTCTCCAAAAATGTACTTAATGGGACCGTAGAGTTGCAACCACACACAAGTTGACCTGCTGTGAGGAAAATACGAGTTAGTACATATCAAACATGAAATAGGTCATTTTAAAATCAACATAAAAAAACCAAAATTCCAAAAGTATAAATCACAAAAAAATGTTTACCAATGAAACAAAATGTGTCGTGCTCCTCACCCTCCTCCCTCCCTGTGGTGCAACAGATGGCCCTTTCTCCAAAAATGTACTCAATGGGACCATAGTGTTGCAACCACACACAAGTTGACCTGCTGTGAGGAAAATACGAGTTAGTACATTTCAAACATGAAATAGGTCATTTTAAAATCAACATAAAAAACCAAAATTCCAAAAGTATAAACCACAAAAAATGCTTACCAATGAAACAAAATGTGTCGTGCTCCTCACCCTCCTCCCTCCCTGTGGTGCAACAGATGTCCCTTTCTCCAAAAATTTACTCAATGGGACCGTAGTGTTGCAACCACACACAAGTTGACCTGCTGTGAGGAAAATACGAGTTAGTACATTTCAAACATGAAATAGGTCGTTTTAAAATCAACATAAAAAACCAAAATTCCAAAGTATAAACCACAAAAAAATGCTTTCCAATGAAACAAGATGTGTCGTGCTGCTCACCCTCCTCCCTCCCTGTGGTGCAACAGATGTCCCTTTCTCCAAAAATGTACTCAATGGGACCGTAGTGTTGCAACCACACACAAGTTGACTTGCTGTGAGGAAAATACGAGTTAGTACATTTCAAACATGAAATAGGTCATTTTAAGATCAACATAAAAAACCAAAATTCCAAAAGTATAAACCACAAAAAAATGCTTAAAAATGAAACAAAATGTGTCGTGCTCCTCACCCTCCTCCCTCCCTGTGGTGCAACAGATGTCCCTTTCTCCAAAAATGTACTCAATGGGACCGTAGTGTTGCAACCACACACAAGTTGACCTGCTGTGAGGAAAATACGAGTTAGTACATTTCAAACATGAAATAGGTCAATTTTAAAATCAACATAAGAAACCAAAATTCCAAAAGTATAAACCACAAAAAAATGCTTACCAATGAAACAAAATGTGTCGTGCTCCTCACCCTCCTCCCTCCCTGTGGTGCAACAGATGTCCCTTTCTCCAAAAATGTACTCAATGGGACCGTAGTGTTGCAACCACACACAAGTTGACCTGCTGTGAGGAAAATACGAGTTAGTACATTTCAAACATGAAATAGGTCATTTTAAAATCAACATAAAAAGCAAAATTCCAAAAGTATAAACCACAAAAAAATGTTTACCAAAGAAACAAAATGTGTCGTGCTCCTCACCCTTCTCCCTCCCTGTGGTGCAACAGATGTCCCTTTCTCCAAAAATGTTCTCAATGGGACCGTAGTGTTGCAACCACACACAAGTTGACCTGCTGTGAGGAAAAAACGAGTTAGTACATTTCAAACATGAAATAGGTCATTTTAAAGTCAACATAAAAAACCAAAATTCCAAAAGTATAAACCACAAAAAAATGCTTACCAATGAAACAAAATGAGTCCTGCTCCTCACCTCCCCCCCGCCCTGTAGTGCAACGGATGTCCCTTTCTCCAAAAGTGTACTCAATGGGACCGTAGTGTTGCAACCACACTCAAGTTGACCTGCTGTGAGGAAAATACGAGTTAGTACATTTCAAGCATGAAATAGGTCATTTTAAAATCAACATAAAAAACCAAAATTCCAAAAGAATAAACCACAAAAAAATGCTTACCAATGAAACAAAATGTGTTGTGCTCCTCACCCTCCTCCCTCCCTGTGGTGCAACAGATGTCCCTTTCTCCAAAAATGTACTCAATGGGACCGTAGCGTTGCAACTACACACAAGTTGACCTGCTGTGAGGAAAATACGAGTTAGTACATTTCAAACATGAAATAGGTCATTTTAAAATCAACATAAAAAACCAAAATTCCAAAAGTATCAACCACAAAAAAATGCTTACCAATGAAACAAAATGTGTCGTGCTCCTCACCCTCCTCCCTCCCTGTGGTGCAACAGATGTCCCTTTCTCCAAAAATGTACTCAATGGGACCGTAGTGTTGCAGCCACACACAAGTTGACCTGCTGTGAGGAAAATACGAGTTAGTACATTTCAAACATGAAATAGGTCATTTTAAAATCAACATAAAAAACCAAAATTCCAAAAGTATAAACCACAAAAAAGTGCTTACCAATGAAACAAAATGTGTCCTGCTCCTCACCCTCTCCCCTCCCTGTGGTGCAACAGATGTCCCTTTCTCCAAAAATGTACTCAATGGGACCGTAGTGTTGCAACCACACACAAGTTGACCTGCTGTGAGGAAAATACGAGTTAGTACATTTCAAACATGAAATAGGTCATTTTAAAATCAACATAAAAAACCAAAATTCCAGAAGTATAAACCACAAAAAAATGCTTACCAATGGAAGAAAATGTGTCGTGCTCCTCACCCTCCTGCCTCCCTGTGGTGCAACAGATGTCCCTTTCTCCAAAAATGTACTCAATGGGACCGTAGTGTTGCAACCACACACAAGTTGACCTGCTGTGAGGAATATACAAGTTAGTACATTTCAAACATGAAATAGGTCATTTTAAAATCAACACAAAAAACCTAAATTCCAAAAGTATAAACCACAAAAAAATGCTTACCAATGAAACAAAATGTGTCGTGCTCCTCACCCTCCTCCCTCCCTGTGGTGCAACAGATGTCCCTTTCTCCAAAAATGTACTCAATGGGACCGTAGTGTTGCAACCACACACAAGTTGACCTGCTGTGAGGAAAAAACGAGTTAGTACATTTCAAACATTAAATAGGTCATTTTAAAATCAACATAAAAAAACCAAAATTCCAAAGGTATAAACCACAAAAAAATGTTTACCAATGAAACAAAATGTGTCGTGCTCCTCACCCTCCTACCTCCCTGTGGTGCAACAGATGGCCCTTTCTCCAAAAATGTACTCAATGGGACCGTAGTGTTGCAACCACACACAAGTTGAGCTGCTGTGAGGAAAATACGAGTTAGTACATTTCAAACATGAAATAGGTCATTTTAAAATCAACATAAAAAACCAAAATTCCAGAAGTATAAACCACAAAAAAAATGCTTACCAATGGAAGGAAATGTGTCGTGCTCCTCACCCTCCTCCCTCCCTGTGGTGCAACAGATGTCCCTTTCTCCAAAAATGTACTCAAAGGGACCGTAGTGTTGCAACCACACACAAGTTGACCTGCTGTGAGGAAAATACGAGTTAGTACATTTCAAACGTGAAATAAGTCGTTTTAAAATCAACATAAAAAACCAAAATTCCAAAAGTATAAACCACAAAAAAATGCTTACCAATGAAACAAAATGTGTCGTGCTCCTCACCCTCCTCCCTCCCTGTGGTGCAACAGATGTCCCTTTCTCCAAAAATGTACTCAATGGGACCGTAGTGTTGCAACCACACACAAGTTGACCTGCTGTGAGGAAAATATGAGCTAGTACACTTCAAACATGAAATAGGTCATTTGAAAATCAACATAAAAAACCAAAATTCCAAAAGTATAAACCACAAAAAAATGCTTTTCAATGAAACAAAATGTGTCCTGCTCCTCACCCTCCTCCCTCCCTGTGGTGCAACAGATGTCCCTTTCTCCATAAATGTACTCAATGGGAACGTAGTGTTGCAACCACACACAAGTTGACCTGCTGTGAGGAAAATACGAGTTAGTACATTTCAAACATGAAATAGGTCATTTTAAAATCAACATAAAAAACCAAAATTCCAAAAGTATAAACCACAAAAAAATGCTTACCAATGAAACAAAATGTGTCGTGCTCCTCACCCTCCTCCCTCCCTGTGGTGCAACAGATGTCCCTTTCTCCAAAAATGTACTCAATGGGACCGTAGTGTTGCAACCACACACAAGTTGACCTGCTGTGAGGAAAATACGAGTTAGTACATTTCAAACAAGAAATAGGTCATTTTAAAATCAACATAAAAAACCAAAATTCCAAAAGTATAAACCACAAAAAAATGCTTACCAATGAAACAAAATGTGTCGTGCTCCTCACCCTTCTCCCTCCCTGTGGTGCAACAGATGTCCCTTTCTCCAAAAATGTACTCAATGGGACCGTAGTGTTGCAACCACACACAAGTTGACCTGCTGTGAGGAAAATACGAGTTAGTACATTCCAAACATGAAATAGGTCATTTTAAAATCAACATACAAAACCAAAATTCCAATAGTATAAACCACAAAAAAATGCTTACCAAAGAAACAAAATGTGTCGTGCTCCTCACCCTCCTCCCTCCCTGTGGTGCAACAGATGTCCCTTTCTCCAAAAATGTACTCAATGGGACCGTAGTGTTGCAACCACACACAAGTTGACCTGCTGTGAGACAAATACGAGTTAGTACATTTCAAACATGAAATAGGTCATTTTAAAATCAACATAAAAAACCAAAATTCCAAAAGTATAAACCACAAAAAAATGCTTACCAATGAAACAAAATGTGTCCTGCTCCTCACCCACCTCCCTCCCTGTGGTGCAACAGATGTCCCTTTCTCCAAAAATGTACTCAATGGGACCGTAGTGTTGCAGCCACACACAAGTTGACCTGCTGTGAGGAAAATACGAGTTAGTACATTTCAAACATGAAGTAGGTCATTTTAAAATCAACATAAAAAACCAAAATTCCAAAAGTATAAACCACAAAAAAATGCTTACCAATGAAACAAAATGTGTCGTGCTCCTCACCCATTTCCCTCCCTGTGGTGCAACAGATGTCCCTTTCTCCAAAAATGTACTCAATGGGACCGTAGTGTTGCAGCCACACACAAGTTGACCTGCTGTGAGGAAAATACGAGTTAGTACATTTCAAACATGAAATAGGTCATTTTAAAATCAACATAAAAAACCAAAATTCCAAAAGTATAAACCACAAAAAAATGCTTACCAATGAAACAAAATGTGTCGTGCTCCTCACCCACCTCCCTTCCTGTGGTGCAACAGATGTCCCTTTCTCCAAAAATGTACTCAATGGGACCGTAGTGTTGCAACCACACACAAGTTGACCTGCTGTGAGGAAAATACGAGTTAGTACATTTCAAACATGAAATAGGTCATTTTAAAATCAACATAAAAAACCAAAATTCCAAAAGTATAAACCACAAAAAAATGCTTACCAATGAAACATAATGTGTCGTGCTCCTCACCCACCTCCCTTCCTGTGGTGCAACAGATGTCCCTTTCTCCAAAAATGTACTCAATGGGACCGTAGTGTGGCAACCACACACAAGTTGACCTGCTGTGAGGAAAATACGAGTTAGTACATTTCAAACATGAAATAGGTCATTTAAAAATCAACATAAAAAACCAAAATTCCAAATGTATAAACCACAAAAAAATGCTTACCAATGAAACAAAATGTGTCCTGCTCCTCACCCACCTCCCTCCCTGTGGTGCAACAGATGTCCCTTTCTGGAAAAATGTACTCAATGGGACCGTAGTGTTGCAACCACACACAAGTTGACCTGCTGTGAGGAAAAAACGAGTTAGTACATTTCATGCATGAAATAGGTCATTTTAAAATCAACATAAAAAACCAAAATTCCAAAAGTATAAACCAATAAAAAATGCTTACCAATGAAACAAAATGTGTCGTGCTCCTCACCCTCCTCCCTCCCTGTGGTGCAACAGATGTCCCTTTCTCCAAAAATGTACTCAATGGGAACGTAGTGTTGCAACCACACACAAGTTGACCTGCTGTGAGGAAAATACGAGTTAGTACATTTCAAACATGAAATAGGTCATTTTAAAATCAACATAAAAAACCAAAATTCCAAAAGTATAAAATACAAAAAAATGCTTACCAATGAAACAAAATGTGTCGTGCTCCTCACCCTCCTCCCTCCCTGTGGTGCAACAGATGTCCCTTTCTCCAAAAATGTACTTGATGGGACCGTAGAGTTGCAACCACACACAAGTTGACCTGCTGTGAGGAAAATACAAGTTAGTTCATTTCAAACATGAAATAGGTCATTTTAAAATCAACATAAAAAAACCAAAATTCCAAAAGTATAAATCACAAAAAAATGTTTACCAATGAAACAAAATGTGTCGTGCTCCTCACCCTCCTCCCTCCCTGTGGTGCAACAGATGGCCCTTTCTCCAAAAATGTACTCAATGGGACCATAGTGTTGCAACCACACACAAGTTGACCTGCTGTGAGGAAAATACGAGTTAGTACATTTCAAACATGAAATAGGTCATTTTAAAATCAACATAAAAAACCAAAATTCCAAAAGTATAAACCACAAAAAATGCTTACCAATGAAACAAAATGTGTCGTGCTCCTCACCCTCCTCCCTCCCTGTGGTGCAACAGATGTCCCTTTCTCCAAAAATGTACTCAATGGGACCGTAGTGTTGCAACCACACACAAGTTGACCTGCTGTGAGGAAAATACGAGTTAGTACATTTCAAACATGAAATAGGTCGTTTCAAAATCAACATAAAAAACCAAAATTCCAAAAGTATAAACCACAAAAAAATGCTTTCCAATGAAACAAGATGTGTCGTGCTGCTCACCCTCCTCCCTCCCTGTGGTGCAACAGATGTCCCTTTCTCCAAAAATGTACTCAATGGGACCGTAGTGTTGCAACCACACACAAGTTGACCTGCTGTGAGGAAAATACGAGTTAGTACATTTCAAACATGAAATAGGTCATTTTAAGATCAACATAAAAAACCAAAATTCCAAAAGTATAAACCACAAAAAAATGCTTAAAAATGAAACGAAATGTGTCGTGCTCCTCACCCTCCTCCCTCCCTGTGGTGCAACAGATGTCCCTTTCTCCAAAAATGTACTCAATGGGACCGTAGTGTTGCAACCACACACAAGTTGACCTGCTGTGAGGAAAATACGAGTTAGTACATTTCAAACATGAAATAGGTCAATTTTAAAATCAACATAAGAAACCAAAATTCCAAAAGTATAAACCACAAAAAAATGCTTACCAATGAAACAAAATGTGTCGTGCTCCTCACCCTCCTCCCTCCCTGTGGTGCAACAGATGTCCCTTTCTCCAAAAATGTACTCAATGGGACCGTAGTGTTGCAACTACACACAAGTTGACCTGCTGTGAGGAAAATACGAGTTAGTACATTTCAAACATGATATAGGTCATTTTAAAATCAACATAAAAAGCAAAATTCCAAAAGTATAAACCAGAAAAAATTGTTTACCAAAGAAACAAAATGTGTCGTGCTCCTCACCCTTCTCCCTCCCTGTGGTGCAACAGATGTCCCTTTCTCCAAAAATGTTCTCAATGGGACCGTAGTGTTGCAACCACACACAAGTTGACCTGCTGTGAGGAAAAAACGAGTTAGTACATTTCAAACATGAAATAGGTCATTTTAAAGTCAACATAAAAAACCAAAGTTCCAAAAGTATAAACCACAAAAAAATGCTTACCAACGAAACAAAATGAGTCCTGCTCCTCACCTCCCCCCCGCCCTGTAGTGCAACGGATGTCCCTTTCTCCAAAAGTGTACTCAATGGGACCGTAGTGTTGCAACCACACACAAGTTGACCTGCTGTGAGGAAAATACGAGTTAGTACATTTCAAGCATGAAATAGGTCATTTTAAAATCAACATAAAAAACCAAAATTCCAAAAGAATAAACCACAAAAAAATGCTTACCAATGAAACAAAATGTGTTGTGCTCCTCACCCTCCTCCCTCCCTGTGGTGCAACAGATGTCCCTTTCTCCAAAAATGTACTCAATGGGACCGTAGTGTTGCAACTACACACAAGTTGACCTGCTGTGAGGAAAATACGAGTTAGTACATTTCAAACATGAAATAGGTCATTTTAAAATCAACATAAAAAACCAAAATTCCAAAAGTATCAACCACAAAAAAATGCTTACCAATGAAACAAAATGTGTCGTGCTCCTCACCCTCCTCCCTCCCTGTGGTGCAACAGATGTCCCTTTCTCCAAGAATGTGCTCAATGGGACCGTAGTGTTGCAACCACACACAAGTTGACCTGCTGTGAGGAAAAAACGAGTTAGTACATTTCAAGCGTGAAATAGGTCATTTTAAAATCAACATAAAAAACCAAAATTCCAAAAGTATAAACCACAAAAAAATGCTTACCAATGAAACAAAATGTGTCGTGCTCCTCACCCTCCTCCCTCCCTGTGGTGCAACAGTTGTCCCTTTCTCCAAAAATGTACTCAATGGGACCGTAGTGTTGCAACCACACACAAGTTGACCTGCTGTGAGGAAAATACGAGTTAGTACATTTCAAACATGAAATAGGTCATTTTAAAACCAACATAAAAAACCAAAATTAAAAAGTATAAACCACAAAAAAATGCTTACCAATGAAACAAAATGTGTCGTGCTCCTCACCCTCCTCCCTCCCTGTGGTGCAACAGATGTCCCTTTCTCCAAAAATGTACTCAATGGGACCGTAGTGTTGCAACCACACACAAGTTGACCTGCTGTGAGAAAAATACGAGTTAGTACATTTCAAACATGAAATAGGTCATTTTAAAATCAACATAAAAAACCAAAATTCCAAAAGTATAAACCACAAAAAAATGCTTACCAATGAAACAAAATGTGTCCTGCTCCTCACCCTCTCCCCTCCCTGTGGTGCAACAGATGTCCCTTTCTCCAAAAATGTACTCAATGGGACCGTAGTGTTGCAACCACACACAAGTTGACCTGCTGTGAGGAAAATACGAGTTAGTACATTTCAAACATGAAATAGGTCATTTTAAAATCAACATAAAAAACCAAAATTCCAGAAGTATAAACCACAAAAAGATGCTTACCAATGGAAGAAAATGTGTCGTGCTCCTCACCCTCCTGCCTCCCTGTGGTGCAACAGATGTCCCTTTCTCCAAAAATGTACTCAATGGGACCGTAGTGTTGCAACCACACACAAGTTGACCTGCTGTGAGGAATATACAAGTTAGTACATTTCAAACATGAAATAGGTCATTTTAAAATCAACATAAAAAACCTAAATTCCAAAAGTATAAACCACAAAAAAATGCTTACCAATGAAACAAAATGTGTCGTGCTCCTCACCCTCCTCCCTCCCTGTGGTGCAACAGATGTCCCTTTCTCCAAAAATGTACTCAATGGGACCGTAGTGTTGCAACTACACACAAGTTGACCTGCTGTGAGGAAAATACGAGTTAGTACATTTCAAACATGAAATAGGTCATTTTAAAATCAACATAAAAAACCAAAATTCCAAAAGTATCAACCACAAAAAAATGCTTACCAATGAAACAAAATGTGTCGTGCTCCTCACCCTCCTCCCTCCCTGTGGTGCAACAGATGTCCCTTTCTCCAAGAATGTGCTCAATGGGACCGTAGTGTTGCAACCACACACAAGTTGACCTGCTGTGAGGAAAAAACGAGTTAGTACATTTCAAGCGTGAAATAGGTCATTTTAAAATCAACATAAAAAACCAAAATTCCAAAAGTATAAACCACAAATAAATGCTTACCAATGAAACAAAATGTGTCGTGCTCCTCACCCTCCTCCCTCCCTGTGGTGCAACAGATGTCCCTTTCTCCAAAAATGTACTCAATGGGACCGTAGTGTTGCAACCACACACAAGTTGACCTGCTGTGAGGAAAATACGAGTTAGTACATTTCAAACATGAAATAGGTCATTTTAAAATCAACATAAAAAACCAAAATTAAAAAGTATAAACCACAAAAAAATGCTTACCAATGAAACAAAATGTGTCGTGCTCCTCACCCTCCTCCCTCCCTGTGGTGCAACAGATGTCCCTTTCTCCAAAAATGTACTCAATGGGACCGTAGTGTTGCAACCACACACAAGTTGACCTGCTGTGAGGAAAATACGAGTTAGTACATTTCAAACATGAAATAGGTCATTTTAAAATCAACATAAAAAACCAAAATTCCAAAAGTATAAACCACAAAAAAATGCTTACCAATGAAACAAAATGTGTCCTGCTCCTCACCCTCTCCCCTCCCTGTGGTGCAACAGATGTCCCTTTCTCCAAAAATGTACTCAATGGGACCGTAGTGTTGCAACCACACACAAGTTGACCTGCTGTGAGGAAAATACGAGTTAGTACATTTCAAACATGAAATAGGTCATTTTAAAATCAACATAAAAAACCAAAATTCCAGAAGTATAAACCACGAAAAAATGCTTACCAATGGAAGAAAATGTGTCGTGCTCCTCACCCTCCTGCCTCCCTGTGGTGCAACAGATGTCCCTTTCTCCAAAAATGTACTCAATGGGACCGTAGTGTTGCAACCACACACAAGTTGACCTGCTGTGAGGAATATACAAGTTAGTACATTTCAAACATTAAATAGGTCATTTTAAAATCAACATAAAAAAACCAAAATTCCAAAAGTAAAAACCACAAAAAAATGTTTACCAATGAAACAAAATGTGTCGTGCTCCTCACCCTCCTCCCTCCCTGTGGTGCAACAGATGGCCCTTTCTCCAAAAATGTACTCAATGGGACCGTAGTGTTGCAACCACACACAAGTTGAGCTGCTGTGAGGAAAATACGAGTTAGTACATTTCAAACATGAAATAGGTCATTTTAAAATCAACATAAAAAACCAAAATTCCAGAAGTATAAACCACAAAAAAAATGCTTACCAATGGAAGGAAATGTGTCGTGCTCCTCACCCTCCTCCCTCCCTGTGGTGCAACAGATGTCCCTTTCTCCAAAAATGTACTCAAAGGGACCGTAGTGTTGCAACCACACACAAGTTGACCTGCTGTGAGGAAAATACGAGTTAGTACATTTCAAACATGAAATAAGTCGTTTTAAAATCAACATAAAAAACCAAAATTCCAAAAGTATAAACCACAAAAAAATGCTTACCAATGAAACAAAATGTGTCGTGCTCCTCACCCTCCTCCCTCCCTGTGGTGCAACAGATGTCCCTTTCTCCAAAAATGTACTCAATGGGACCGTAGTGTTGCAACCACACACAAGTTGACCTGCTGTGAGGAAAATATGAGCTAGTACACTTCAAACATGAAATAGGTCATTTGAAAATCAACATAAAAAACCAAAATTCCAAAAGTATAAACTACAAAAAAATGCTTTTCAATGAAACAAAATGTGTCCTGCTCCTCACCCTCCTCCCTCCCTGTGGTGCAACAGATGTCCCTTTCTCCATAAATGTACTCAATGGGAACGTAGTGTTGCAACCACACACAAGTTGACCTGCTGTGAGGAAAATACGAGTTAGTACATTTCAAACATGAAATAGGTCATTTTAAAATCAACATAAAAAACCAAAATTCCAAAAGTATAAACCACAAAAAAATGCTTACCAATGAAACAAAATGTGTCGTGCTCCTCACCCTCCTCCCTCCCTGTGGTGCAACAGATGTCCCTTTCTCCAAAAATGTACTCAATGGGACCGTAGTGTTGCAACCACACACAAGTTGACCTGCTGTGAGGAAAATACGAGTTAGTACATTTCAAACATGAAATAGGTCATTTTAAAATCAACATAAAAAACCAAAATTCCAAAAGTATAAACCACAAAAAAATGCTTACCAATGAAACAAAATGTGTCGTGCTCCTCACCCTTCTCCCTCCCTGTGGTGCAACAGATGTCCCTTTCTCCAAAAATGTACTCAATGGGACCGTAGTGTTGCAACCACACACAAGTTGACCTGCTGTGAGGAAAATACGAGTTAGTACATTCCAAACATGAAATAGGTCATTTTAAAATCAACATACAAAACCAAAATTCCAATAGTATAAACCACAAAAAAATGCTTACCAAAGAAACAAAATGTGTCCTGCTCCTCACCCTCCTCCCTCCCTGTGGTGCAACAGATGTCCCTTTCCCAAAAAATGTACTCAATGGGACCGTAGTGTTGCAACCACACACAAGTTGACCTGCTGTGAGACAAATACGAGTTAGTACATTTCAAACATGAAATAGGTCATTTTAAAATCAACATAAAAAACCAAAATTCCAAAAGTATAAACCACAAAAAAATGCTTACCAATGAAACAAAATGTGTCCTGCTCCTCACCCACCTCCCTCCCTGTGGTGCAACAGATGTCCCTTTCTCCAAAAATGTACTCAATGGGACCGTAGTGTTGCAACCACACACAAGTTGACCTGCTGTGAGGAAAATACGAGTTAGTACATTTCAAACATGAAATAGGTCATTTTAAAATCAACATAAAAAACCAAAATTCCAGAAGTATAAACCACAAAAAAATGCTTACCAATGGAAGAAAATGTGTCGTGCTCCTCACCCTCCTCCCTCCCTGTGGTGCAACAGATGTCCCTTTCTCCAAAAATGTACTCAACGGGACCGTAGTGTTGCAACCACACACAAGTTGACCTGCTGTGTGGAAAATACGAGTTAGTACTTTACAAACATGAAATAGGTCATTTTAAAATCAACATAAAAAACCAAAATTCCAAAAGTATAAACCACAAAAAAATGCTTACCAATGAAACAAAATGTGTCCTGCTCCTCACCCTCCTCCCTCCCTGTGGTGCAACAGATGTCCCTTTCTCCAAAAATGTACTCAATGGGACCGTAGTGTTGCAGCCACACACAAGTTGACCTGCTGTGAGGAAAAAACGAGTTAGTACATTTCAAGCGTGAAATAGGTCATTTTAAAATCAACATAAAAAACCAAAATTCCAAAAGGATAAACCACAAAAAAATGCTTACCAATGAAACAAAATGTGTCGTGCTCCTCACCCTCCTCCCTCCCTGTGGTGCAACAGATGTCCCTTTCTCCAAAAATGTACTCAATGGGACCGTAGTGTTGCAACCACACACAAGTTGACCTGCTGTGAGGAAAATACGAGTTAGTACATTTCAAACATGAAATAGGTCATTTTAAAATCAACATAAAAAACCAAAATTGAAAAGTATAAACCACAAAAAAATGCTTACCAATGAAACAAAATGTGTCGTGCTCCTCACCCTCCTCCCTCCCTGTGGTGCAACAGATGTCCCTTTCTCCAAAAATGTACTCAATGGGACCGTAGTGTTGCAACCACACACAAGTTGACCTGCTGTGAGGAAAATACGAGTTAGTACATTTCAAACATGAAATAGGTCATTTTAAAATCAACATAAAAAACCAAAATTCCAAAAGTATAAACCACAAAAAAATGCTTACCAATGAAACAAAATGTGTCGTGCTCCTCACCCTCTCCCCTCCCTGTGGTGCAACAGATGTCCCTTTCTCCAAAAATGTACTCAATGGGACCGTAGTGTTGCAACCACACACAAGTTGACCTGCTGTGTGGAAAATACGAGTTAGTACATTTCAAACATGAAATAGGTCATTTTAAAATCAACATAAAAAACCAAAATTCCAGAAGTATAAACCACAAAAAAATGCTTACCAATGGAAGAAAATGTGTCGTGCTCCTCACCCTCCTGCCTCCCTGTGGTGCAACAGATGTCCCTTTCTCCAAAAATGTACTCAATGGGACCGTAGTGTTGCAACCACACACAAGTTGACCTGCTGTGAGGAAAATACGAGTTAGTACATTTCAAACATGAAATAGGTCATTTTAAAATCAACATAAAAAACCAAAATTCCAAAAGTATAAACCACAAAAAAATGCTTACCAATGAAACAAAATGTGTCGTGCTCCTCACCCTCCTCCCTCCCTGTGGTGCAACAGATGTCCCTTTCTCCAAAAATGTACTCAATGGGACCGTAGTGTTGCAACCACACACAAGTTGACCTGCTGTGAGGAATATACAAGTTAGTACATTTCAAACATTAAATAGGTCATTTTAAAATCAACATAAAAAAACCAAAATTCCAAAAGTATAAACCACAAAAAAATGTTTACCAATGAAACAAAATGTGTCGTGCTCCTCAGCCTCCTCCCTCCCTGTGGTGCAACAGATGGCCCTTTCTCCAAAAATGTACTCAATGGGACCGTAGTGTTGCAACCACACACAAGTTGACCTGCTGTGAGGAAAATACGAGTTAGTACATTTCAAACATGAAATAGGTCATTTTAAAATCAACATAAAAAACCAAAATTCCAGAAGTATAAACCACAAAAAAAATGCTTACCAATGGAAGGAAAAGTGTCGTGCTCCTCACCCTCCTCCCTCCCTGTGGTGCAACAGATGTCCCTTTCTCCAAAAATGTACTCAAAGGGACCGTAGTGTTGCAACCACACACAAGTTGACCTGCTGTGAGGAAAATACGAGTTAGTACATTTCAAACATGAAATAAGTCGTTTTAAAATCAACATAAAAAACCAAAATTCCAAAAGTATAAACCACAAAAAAATGCTTACCAATGAAACAAAATGTGTCGTGCTCCTCACCCTCCTCCCTCCCTGTGGTGCAACAGATGTCCCTTTCTCCAAAAATGTACTCAATGGGACCGTAGTGTTGCAACCACACACAAGTTGACCTGCTGTGAGGAAAATATGAGCTAGTACATTTCAAACATGAAATAGGTCATTTTAAAATCAACATAAAAAACCAAAATTCCAAAAGTATAAACCACAAAAAAATGCTTTTCAATGAAACAAAATGTGTCCTGCTCCTCACCCTCCTCCCTCCCTGTGGTGCAACAGATGTCCCTTTCTCCATAAATGTACTCAATGGGAACGTAGTGTTGCAACCACACACAAGTTGACCTGCTGTGAGGAAAATACGAGTTAGTACATTTCAAACATGAAATAGGTCATTTTAAAATCAACATAAAAAACCAAAATTCCAAAAGTATAAACCACAAAAAAATGCTTACCAATGAAACAAAATGTGTCGTGCTCCTCACCCTCCTCCCTCCCTGTGGTGCAACAGATGTCCCTTTCTCCAAAAATGTACTCAATGGGACCGTAGTGTTGCAACCACACACAAGTTGACCTGCTGTGAGGAAAATACGAGTTAGTACATTTCAAACATGAAATAGGTCATTTTAAAATCAACATAAAAAACCAAAATTCCAAAAGTATAAACCACAAAAAAATGCTTACCAATGAAACAAAATGTGTCGTGCTCCTCACCCTTCTCCCTCCCTGTGGTGCAACAAATGTCCCTTTCTCCAAAAATGTACTCAATGGGACCGTAGTGTTGCAACCACACACAAGTTGACCTGCTGTGAGGAAAATACGAGTTAGTACATTCCAAACATGAAATAGGTCATTTTAAAATCAACATACAAAACCAAAATTCCAATAGTATAAACCACAAAAAAATGCTTACCAAAGAAACAAAATGTGTCGTGCTCCTCACCCTCCTCCCTCCCTGTGGTGCAACAGATGTCCCTTTCTCCAAAAATGTACTCAATGGGACCGTAGTGTTGCAACCACACTCAAGTTGACCTGCTGTGAGACAAATACGAGTTAGTACATTTCAAACATGAAATAGGTCATTTTAAAATCAACATAAAAAACCAAAATTCCAAAAGTATAAACCACAAAAAAATGCTTACCAATGAAACAAAATGTGTCCTGCTCCTCACCCACCTCCCTCCCTGTGGTGCAACAGATGTCCCTTTCTCCAAAAATGTACTCAATGGGACCGTAGTGTTGCAACCACACACAAGTTGACCTGCTGTGAGGAAAATACGAGTTAGTGCATTTCAAACATGAAATAGGTCATTTTAAAATCAACATAAAAAACGAAAATTCCAGAAGTATAAACCACAAAAAAATGCTTACCAATGGAAGAAAATGAGTCGTGCTCCTCACCCTCCTCCCTCCCTGTGGTGCAACAGATGTCCCTTTCTCCAAAAATGTACTCAACGGGACCGTAGTGTTGCAACCACACACAAGTTGACCTGCTGTGAGGAAAATACGAGTTAGTACTTTACAAACATGAAATAGGTCATTTTAAAATCAACATAAAAAACCAAAATTCCAAAAGTATAAACCACAAAAAAATGCTTACCAATGAAACAAAATGTGTCCTGCTCCTCACCCTCCTCCCTCCCTGTGGTGTAACAGATGTCCCTTTCTCCAAAAATGTACTCAATGGGACCGTAGTGTTGCAACCACACACAAGTTGACCTGCTGTGAGGAAAAAACGAGTTAGTACATTTCAAGCATGAAATAGGTCATTTTAAAATCAACATAAAAAACCAAAATTCCAAAAGTATAAACCACAAAAAAATGCTTACCAATGAAACAAAATGTGTCGTGCTCCTCACCCTCCTCCCTCCCTGTGGTGCAACAGATGTCCCTTTCTCCAAAAATGTACTCAATGGGACCGTAGTGTTGCAACCACACACAAGTTGACCTGCTGTGAGGAAAATATGAGCTAGTACATTTCAAACATGAAATAGGTCATTTTAAAATCAACATAAAAAACCAAAATTCCAAAAGTATAAACCACAAAAAAATGCTTACCAATGAAACAAAATGTGTCCTGCTCCTCACCCTCCTCCCTCCCTGTGGTGCAACAGATGTCCCTTTCTCCATAAATGTACTCAATGGGAACGTAGTGTTGCAACCACACACAAGTTGACCTGCTGTGAGGAAAATACGAGTTAGTACATTTCAAACATGAAATAGGTCATTTTAAAATCAACATAAAAAACCAAAATTCCAAAAGTATAAACCACAAAAAAATGCTTACCAATGAAACAAAATGTGTCGTGCTCCTCACCCTCCTCCCTCCCTGTGGTGCAACAGATGTCCCTTTCTCCAAAAATGTACTCAATGGGACCGTAGTGTTGCAACCACACACAAGTTGACCTGCTGTGAGGTAAATACGAGTTAGTACATTTCAAACATGAAATAGGTCATTTTAAAATCAACATAAAAAACCAAAATTCCAAAAGTATAAACCACAAAAAAATGCTTACCAATGAAACAAAATGTGTCGTGCTCCTCACCCTTCTCGCTCCCTGTGGTGCAACAGATGTCCCTTTCTCCAAAAATGTACTCAATGGGACCGTAGTGTTGCAACCACACACAAGTTGACCTGCTGTGAGGAAAATACGAGTTAGTACATTCCAAACATGAAATAGGTCATTTTAAAATCAACATACAAAACCAAAATTCCAATAGTATAAACCACAAAAAAATGCTTACCAAAGAAACAAAATGTGTCGTGCTCCTCACCCTCCTCCCTCCCTGTGGTGCAACAGATGTCCCTTTCTCCAAAAATGTACTCAATGGGACCGTAGTGTTGCAACCACACACAAGTTGACCTTCTGTGAGACAAATACGAGTTAGTACATTTCAAACATGAAATAGGTCATTTTAAAATCAACATAAAAAACCAAAATTCCAAAAGTATAAACCAGAAAAAAATGCTTACCAATGAAACAAAATGTGTCCTGCTCCTCACCCACCTCCCTCCCTGTGGTGCAACAGATGTCCCTTTCTCCAAAAATGTAGTCAATGGGACCGTAGTGTTGCAACCACACACAAGTTGACCTGCTGTGAGGAAAATACGAGTTAGTACATTTCAAACATGAAATAGGTCATTTTAAATCAACATAAAAAACCAAAATTCCAAAAGTATAAACCACAAAAAAATGCTTACCAATGAAACAAAATGTGTCGTGCTCCTCACCCTCTCCCCTCCCTGTGGTGCAACAGATGTCCCTTTCTCCAAAAATGTACTCAATGGGACCGTAGTGTTGCAACCACACACAAGTTGACCTGCTGTGAGGAAAATACGAGTTAGTACATTTCAAACATGTAATAGGTCATTTTAAAATCAACATAAAAAACCAAAGTTCCAGAAGTATAAACCACAAAAAAATGCTTACCAATGGAAGAAAATGTGTTGTGCTCCTCACCCTCCTCCCTCCCTGTGGTGCAACAGATGTCCCTTTCTCCAAAAATGTACTCAACGGGACCGTAGTGTTGCAACCACACACAAGTTGACCTGCTGTGAGGAAAATACGAGTTAGTACATTTCAAACATGAAATAGGTCATTTTAAATCAACATAAAAAACCAAAATTCCAAAAGTATAAACCACAAAAAAATGCTTACCAATGAAACAAAATGTGTCGTGCTCCTCACCCTCTCCCCTCCCTGTGGTGCAACAGATGTCCCTTTCTCCAAAAATGTACTCAATGGGACCGTAGTGTTGCAACCACACAGAAGTTGACCTGCTGTGAGGAAAATACGAGTTAGTACATTTCAAACATGAAATAGGTCATTTTAAAATCAACATAAAAAACCAAAATTCCAAAAGTATAAACTACAAGAAAATGCTTACCAATGAAACAAAATGTGTCGTGGTCCTCACCCTCCTCCCTCCCTGTGGTGCAACAGATGTCCCTTTCTCCAAAAATGTACTTAATGGGACCATAGTGTTGCAACCACACACAAGTTGACCTGCTGTGAGGAAAATACGAGTTAGTACATTTCAAACATGAAATAGGTCATTTTAAAATCGACATAAAAAAACCAAAATTCCAAAAGTATAAACCACAAAAAAATGCTTACCAATGAAACAAAATGTGTCGTGCTCCTCACCCTCCTCCCTCCCTGTGGTGCAACAGATGTCCCTTTCTCCAAAAATGTACTCAATGGGACCGTAGTGTTGCAACCACACACAAGTTGACCTGCTGTGAGGAAAATACGAGTTAGTACATTTCAAACATGAAATAGGTCATTTTATAATAAACATAAAAAACCAAAATTCCAAAAGTATAAACCACAAAAAAATGCTTTCCAATGAACCAAAATGTGTCCTGCTCCTCACCCTCCTCCCTCCCTGTGGTGCAACAGATGTCCCTTTCTGGAAAAATGTACTCAATGGGACCGTAATGTTGCAACCACACACAAGTTGACCTGCTGTGAGGAAAATACGAGTTAGTACATTTCAAACATGAAATAGGTCATTTTAAAATCAACATAAAAAACCAAAATTCCAAAAGTATAAACCACAAAAAAATGCTTACCAATGAAACAAAATGTGTCGTGCTCCTCACCCTCCTCCCTCCCTGTGATGCAACAGATGTCCCTTTCTCCAAAAATGTACTCAATGGGACCGTAGTGTTGCAACCACACACAAGTTGACCTGCTGTGAGGAAAATACGAGTTAGTACATTTCAAACATGAAATAGGTCATTTTAAAATCAACATAAAAAACCAAAATTCCAAAAGTATAAACCACAAAAAAATGCTTACCAATGAAACAAAATGTGTCGTGCTCCTCACCCTCCTCCCTCCCTGTGGTGCAACAGATGTCCCTTTCTCCAAAAATGTACTCAATGGGACCGTAGTGTTGCAACCACACACAAGTTGACCTGCTGTGAGGAAAATACGAGTTAGTACATTTCAAACATGAAATAGGTCATTTTAAAATCATAATATAAAACCAAAATTCCAAAAGTATAAACCACAAAAAAATGCTTACCAATGAAACAAAATGTGTCGTGCTCCTCACCCTCCTCCCTCCCTATGGTGCAACAGATGTCCCTTTCTCCAAAAATGTACTCAATGGGACCGTAGTGTTGCAACCACACACAAGATGACCTGCTGTGAGGAAAATACGAGTTAGTACATTTCAAACATGAAATAGGTCATTTTAAAATCAACATAAAAAACCAAAATTCCAAAAGTATAAACCACAAAAAAATGCTTACCAATGAAACAAAATGTGTCCAGCTCCTCACCCTCCTCCCTCCCTGTGGTGCAACAGATGTCCCTTTCTCCAAAAATGTACTCAATGGGACCGTAGTGTTGCAACCACACACAAGTTGACCTGCTGTGAGGAAAATGCGAGTTAGTACATTTCAAACATGAAATAGGTCATTTTAAAATCAACATAAAAAACCAAAATTCCAAAAGTATAAACCACAAAAAAATGCTTACCAAAGAAACAAAATGTGTCGTGCTCCTCACCCTCCTCCCTCCCTGTGGTGCAACAGATGTCCCTTTCTCCAAAAATGTACTCAATGGGACCGTAGTGTTGCAACCACACACAAGTTGACCTGCTGTGAGGAAAATACGAGTTAGTACATTTCAAACATGAAATAGGTCATTTTAAAATCAACATAAAAGACCAAAATTCCAAAAGTATAAACCACAAAAAAATGCTTACCAATGAAACAAAATGTGTCGTGCTCCTCACCCTCCTTCCTCCCTGTGGTGCAACGGATGTCCCTTTCTCCAAAAATGTACTCAATGGGACTGTAGTGTTGCAACCACACACAAGTTGACCTGCTGTGAGGAAAATACGAGTTAGTACATTTCAAACATGAAATAGGTCATTTTAAAATCAACATAAAAAACCAAAATTCCAAAAGTATAAACCACAAAAAAATGCTTACTATGAAACAAAATGTGTCGTGCTCCTCACCCTCCTCCCTCCCTGTGGTGCAACAGATGTCCCTTTCTGGAAAAATGTACTCAATGGGACCGTAGTGTTGCAACCACACACAAGTTGACCTGCTGTGAGGAAAATACGAGTTAGTACATTTCAAACATGAAATAGGTCATTTTAAAATCAACATAAAAAACCAAATTCCAGAAGTATAAACCACAAAAAAATGCTTACCAATGGAAGAAAATGTGTCGTGCTCCTCACCCTCCTCCCTCCTTGTGGTGCAACAGATGTCCATTTCTCCAAAAATGTACTCAGCGGGACCGTAGTGTTGCAACCACACACAAGTTGACCTGCTGTGAGGAAAATACGAGTTAGTACTTTACAAACATGAAATAGGTCATTTTAAAATCAACATAAAAAACCAAAATTCCAAAAGTATAAACCACAAAAAAATGCTTACCAATGAAACAAAATGTGTCCTGCTCCTCACCCTCCTCCCTCCCTGTGGTGCAACAGATGTCCCTTTCTCCAAAAATGTACTCAATGGGACCGTAGTGTTGCAACCACACACAAGTTGACCTGCTGTGAGGAAAATACGAGTTAGTACATTTCAAACATGAAATAGGTCATTTTAAAATCAACATAAAAAACCAAATTCCAGAAGTATAAACCACAAAAAAATGCTTACCAATGGAAGAAAATGTGTCGTGCTCCTCACCCTCCTCCCTCCCTGTGGTGCAACAGATGTCCCTTTCTCCAAAAATGTACTCAGCGGGACCGTAGTGTTGCAACCACACACAAGTTGACCTGCTGTGAGGAAAATACGAGTTAGTACTTTACAAACATGAAATAGGTCATTTTAAAATCAACATACAAAACCAAAATTCCAATAGTATAAACCACAAAAAAATGCTTACCAAAGAAACAAAATGTGTCGTGCACCTCACCCTCCTCCCTCCCTGTGGTGCAACAGATGTCCCTTTCTCCAAAAATGTACTCAATGGGACCGTAGTGTTGCAACCACACACAAGTTGACCTGCTGTGAGACAAATACGAGTTAGTACATTTCAAACATGAAATAGGTCATTTTAAAATCAACATAAAAAACCAAAATTCCAAAAGTATAAACCACAAAAAAATGCTTACCAATGAAACAAAATGTGTCCTGCTCCTCACCCACCTCCCTCCCTGTGGTGCAACAGATGTCCCTTTCTCCAAAAATGTAGTCAATGGGACCGTAGTGTTGCAACCACACACAAGTTGACCTGCTGTGAGGAAAATACGAGTTAGTACATTTCAAACATGAAATAGGTCATTTTAAATCAACATAAAAAACCAAAATTCCAAAAGTATAAACCACAAAAAAATGCTTACCAATGAAACAAAATGTGTCGTGCTCCTCACCCTCTCCCCTCCCTGTGGTGCAACAGATGTCCCTTTCTCCAAAAATGTACTCAATGGGACCGTAGTGTTGCAACCACACACAAGTTGACCTGCTATGAGGAAAATACGAGTTAGTACATTTCAAACATGAAATAGGTCATTTTAAAATCAACATAAAAAACCAAAATTCCAGAAGTATAAACCACAAAAAAATGCTTACCAATGGAAGAAAATGTGTCGTGCTCCTCACCCTCCTCCCTCCCTGTGGTGCAACAGATGTCCCTTTCTCCAAAAATGTACTCAACGGGACCGTAGTGTTGCAACCACACACAAGTTGACCTGCTGTGATGAAAATACGAGTTAGTACTTTACAAACATGAAATAGGTCATTTTAAAATCAACATAAAAAACCAAAATTCCAAAAGTATAAACCACAAAAAAATGCTTACCAATGAAACAAAATGTGTCCTGCTCCTCACCCTCCTCCCTCCCTGTGGTGCAACAGATGTCCCTTTCTCCAAAAATGTACTCAATGGGACCGTAGTGTTGCAACCACACACAAGTTGACCTGCTGTGAGGAAAAAACGAATTAGTACATTTCAAGCATGAAATAGGTCATTTTAAAATCAACATAAAAAACCAAAATTCCAAAAGTATAAACCACAAAAAAATGCTTACCAATATAACAAAATGTGTCGTGCTCCTCACCCTCTCCCCTCCCTGTGGTGCAACAGATGTCCCTTTCTCCAAAAATGTACTCAATGGGACCGTAGTGTTGCAACCACACACAAGTTGACCTGCTGTGAGGAAAATACGAGTTAGTACATTTCAAACATGAAATAGGTCATTTTAAAATCAACATGAAAAACCAAAATTCCGAAAGTTTAAACTACAAGAAAATGCTTACCAATGAAACAAAATGTGTCGTGCTCCTCACCCTCTCCCCTCCCTGTGGTGCAACAGATGTCCCTTTCTCCAAAAATGTACTCAATGGGACCGTAGTGTTGCAACCACACACAAGTTGACCTGCTGTGAGGAAAATACGAGTTAGTACATTTCAAACATGAAATAGGTCATTTTAAAATCAACATAAAAAACCAAAATTCCAAAAGTATAAACTACAAGAAAATGCTTACCAATGAAACAAAATGTGTCGTGCTCCTCACCCTCTCCCCTCCCTGTGGTGCAACAGATGTCCCTTTCTCCAAAAATGTACTCAATGGGACCGTAGTGTTGCAACCACACACAAGTTGACCTGCTGTGAGGAAAATACGAGTTAGTACATTTCAAACATGAAATAGGTCATTTTAAAATCAACATAAAAAACCAAAATTCCAAAAGTTTAAACTACAAGAAAATGCTTACCAATGAAACAAAATGTGTCGTGCTCCTCACCCTCTCCCCTCCCTGTGGTGCAACAGATGGCCCTTTCTCCAAAAATGTACTCAATGGGACCGTAGTGTTGCAACCACACACAAGTTGACCTGCTGTGAGGAAAATACGAGTTAGTACATTTCAAACATGAAATAGGTCATTTTAAAATCAACATAAAAAACCAAAATTCCAAAAGTTTAAACTACAAGAAAATGCTTGCCAATGAAAGAAAATGTGTCGTGCTCCTCACCCTCTCCCCTCCCTGTGGTGCAACAGATGTCCCTTTCTCCAAAAATGTACTCAATGGGACCGTAGTGTTGCAACCACACACAAGTTGACCTGCTGTGAGGAAAATACGAGTTAGTACATTTCAAACATGAAATAGGTCATTTTAAAATCAACATAAAAAACCAAAATTCCAAAAGTTTAAACTACAAGAAAATGCTTACCAATGAAACAAAATGTGTCGTGCTCCTCACCCTCTCCCCTCCCTGTGGTGCAACAGATGTCCCTTTCTCCAAAAATGTACTCAATGGGACCGTAGTGTTGCAACCACACACAAGTTGACCTGCTGTGAGGAAAAAACGAGTTAGTACATTTCAAACATGAAATAGGTCATTTTAAAATCAACATAAAAAACCAAAATTCCAAAAGTTAAACCACAAAAAAATGCTTACCAATATAACAAAATGTGTCGTGCTCCTCACCCTCTCCCCTCCCTGTGGTGCAACAGATGTCCCTTTCTCCAAAAATGTACTCAATGGGACCGTAGTGTTGCAACCACACACAAGTTGACCTGCTGTGAGGAAAATACGAGTTAGTACATTTCAAACATGAAATAGGTCATTTTAAAATCAACATAAAAAACCAAAATTCCAAAAGTTTAAACTACAAGAAAATGCTTACCAATGAAACAAAATGTGTCGTGCTCCTCACCCTCTCCACTCCCTGTGGTGCAACAGATGTCCCTTTCTCCAAAAATGTACTCAATGGGACCGTAGTGTTGCAACCACACACAAGTTGACCTGCTGTGAGGAAAATACGAGTTAGTACATTTCAAACATGAAATAGGTCATTTTAAAATCAACATAAAAAAACCAAAATTCCAAAAGTATAAACCACAAAAAAATGCTTACCAATGAAACAAAATGTGTCGTGCTCCTCACCGTCCTCCCTCCCTGTGGTGCAACAGATGTCCCTTTCTCCAAAAATGTACTCAATGGGACCGTAGTGTTGCAACCACACACAAGTTGACCTGCTGTGAGGAAAATACGAGTTAGTACATTTCAAACATGAAATAGGTCATTTTAAAATCAACATAAAAAACCAAAATTCCAAAAGTATAAACCACAAAAAAATGCTTACCAATGAAACAAAATGTGTCGTGCTCCTCACCCTCCTCCCTCCCTGTGGTGCAACAGATGTCCCTTTCTCCAAAAATGTACTCAATGGGACCGTAGTGTTGCAACCACACACAAGTTGACCTGCTGTGAGGAAAATACGAGTTAGTACATTTCAAACATGAAATAGGTCATTTTATAATAAACATAAAAAACCAAAATTCCAAAAGTATAAACCACAAAAAAATGCTTACCAATGAAACAAAATGTGTCCTGCTCCTCACCCTCCTTCCTCCCTGTGGTGCAACAGATGTCCCTTTCTGGAAAAATGTACTCAATGGGACCGTAGTGCTGCAACCACACACAAGTTGACCTGCTGTGAGGAAAATACGAGTTAGTACATTTCAAACATGAAATAGGTCATTTTAAAATCATAATATAAAACCAAAATTCCAAAAGTATAAACCACAAGAAAATGCTTACCAATGAAACAAAATGTGTCGTGCTCCTCACCCTCCTCCCTCCCTATGGTGCAACAGATGTCCCTTTCTCCAAAAATGTACTCAATGGGACCGTAGTGTTGCAACCACACACAAGATGACCTGCTGTGAGGAAAATACGAGTTAGTACATTTCAAACATGAAATAGGTCATTTTAAAATCAACATAAAAAACCAAAATTCCAAAAGTATAAACCACAAAAAAATGCTTACCAATGAAACAAAATGTGTCCAGCTCCTCACCCTCCTCCCTCCCTGTGGTGCAACACATGTCCCTTTCTCCAAAAATGTACTCAATGGGACCGTAGTGTTGCAACCACACACAAGTTGACCTGCTGTGAGGAAAATGCGAGTTAGTACATTTCAAACATGAAATAGGTCATTTTAAAATCAACATAAAAAACCAAAATTCCAAAAGTATAAACCACAAAAAAATGCTTACCAAAGAAACAAAATGTGTCGTGCTCCTCACCCTCCTCCCTCCCTGTGGTGCAACAGATGTCCCTTTCTCCAAAAATGTACTCAATGGGACCGTAGTGTTGCAACCACACACAAGTTGACCTGCTGTGAGGAAAATACGAGTTAGTACATTTCAAACATGAAATAGGTCATTTTAAAATCAACATAAAAGACCAAAATTCCAAAAGTATAAACCACAAAAAAATGCTTACCAATGAAACAAAATGTGTCGTGCTCCTCACCCTCCTCCCTCCCTGTGGTGCAACGGATGTCCCTTTCTCCAAAAATGTACTCAATGGGACTGTAGTGTTGCAACCACACACAAGTTGACCTGCTGTGAGGAAAATACGAGTTAGTACATTTCAAACATGAAATAGGTCATTTTAAAATCAACATAAAAAACCAAAATTCCAAAAGTATAAACCACAAAAAAATGCTTACCAATGAAACAAAATGTGTCGTGCTCCTCACCCTCCTCCCTCCCTGTGGTGCAACAGATGTCCCTTTCTGGAAAAATGTACTCAATGGGACCGTAGTGTTGCAACCACACACAAGTTGTACTGCTGTGAGGAAAATACGAGTTAGTACATTTCAAACATGAAATAAGTCATTTTAAAATCAACATAAAAAACCAAAATTCCAAAAGTATAAACCACAAAAAAATGCTTACCAATGAAACAAAATGTGTCGTGCTCCTCACCCTCCTCCCTCCCTGTGGTGCAACAGATGTCCCTTTCTCCAAAAATGTACTCAATGGGACCGTAGTGTTGCAACCACACACAAGTTGACCTGCTGTGAGGAAAATACGAGTTAGTACATTTCAAACACGAAATAGGTCATTTTAAAATCAACATAAAAAACGAAAATTCCAGAAGTATAAAACACAAAAAAATGTTTACCAATGAAACAAAATGTGTCGTGCTCCTCACCCTCCTCCCTCCCTGTGGTGCAACAGATGTCCCTTTCTCCAAAAATGTACTCAGTGGGACCGTAGTGTTGCAACCACACACAAGTTGACCTGCTGTGAGGAAAATACGAGTTAGTACATTTCAAACATGAAATAGGTCATTTTAAAATCTACATAAAAAACCAAAGTTCCAAAAGTGTAAACCACAAAAAAATGCTTACCAATGAAACAAAATGTGCCGTGCTCCTCACCCTCCTCCCTCCCTGTGGTGCAACAGATGTCCCTTTCTCCAAAAATGTACTCAATGGGATCGTAGTGTTGCAACCACACACAAGTTGACATGCTGTGAGGAAAATATGAGTTAGTACATTTCAAACATGAAATAGGTCATTTTAAAGTCAACATAAAAAACCAAAATTCCAAAGTATAAACCACAAAAAAATGCTTACCAAAGAAAAAAAATGTGTCGTGCTCCTCACCCTCCTCCCTCCCTGTGGTGCAACAGATGTCCCTTTCTCCAAAAATGTACTCAATGGGACCGTAGTGTTGCAACCACACACAAGTTGACCTGCTGTGAGGAAAATACGAGTTAGTACATTTCAAACATGAAATAGGTCATTTTAAAATCAACATAAAAGACCAAAATTCCAAAAGTATAAACCACAAAAAAATGCTTACCAATGAAACAAAATGTGTCGTGCTCCTCACCCTCCTCCCTCCCTGTGGTGCAACGGATGTCCCTTTCTCCAAAAATGTACTCAATGGGACTGTAGTGTTGCAACCACACACAAGTTGACCTGCTGTGAGGAAAATACGAGTTAGTACATTTCAAACATGAAATAGGTCATTTTAAAATCAACATAAAAAACCAAAATTCCAAAAGTATAAACCACAAAAAAATGCTTACCAATGAAACAAAATGTGTCGTGCTCCTCACCCTCCTCCCTCCCTGTGGTGCAACAGATGTCCCTTTCTGGAAAAATGTACTCAATGGGACCGTAGTGTTGCAACCACACACAAGTTGTACTGCTGTGAGGAAAATACGAGTTAGTACATTTCAAACATGAAATAAGTCATTTTAAAATCAACATAAAAAACCAAAATTCCAAAAGTATAAACCACAAAAAAATGCTAACCAATGAAACAAAATGTGTCGTGCTCCTCACCCTCCTCCCTCCCTGTGGTGCAACAGATGTCCCTTTCTCCAAAAATGTACTCAATGGGACCGTAGTGTTGCAACCACACACAAGTTGACCTGCTGTGAGGAAAATACGAGTTAGTACATTTCAAACACGAAATAGGTCATTTTAAAATCAACATAAAAAACGAAAATTCCAGAAGTATAAAACACAAAAAAATGTTTACCAATGAAACAAAATGTGTCGTGCTCCTCACCCTCCTCCCTCCCTGTGGTGCAACAGATGTCCCTTTCTCCAAAAATGTACTCAGTGGGACCGTAGTGTTGCAACCACACACAAGTTGACCTGCTGTGAGGAAAATACGAGTTAGTACATTTCAAACATGAAATAGGTCATTTTAAAATCTACATAAAAAACCAAAGTTCCAAAAGTGTAAACCACAAAAAAATGCTTACCAATGAAACAAAATGTGCCGTGCTCCTCACCCTCCTCCCTCCCTGTGGTGCAACAGATGTCCCTTTCTCCAAAAATGTACTCAATGGGATCGTAGTGTTGCAACCACACACAAGTTGACATGCTGTGAGGAAAATATGAGTTAGTACATTTCAAACATGAAATAGGTCATTTTAAAATCAACATAAAAAACCAAAATTCCAAAGTATAAACCACAAAAAAATGCTTACCAAAGAAAAAAAATGTGTCGTGCTCCTCACCCTCCTCCCTCCCTGTGGTGCAACAGATGTCCCTTTCTCCAAAAATGTACTCAATGGGACCGTAGTGTTGCAACCACACACAAGTTGACCTGCTGTGAGGAAAATACGAGTTAGTACATTTCAAACATGACATAAGGCATTTTAAAATCAACATAAAAAACGAAAATTCCAAAAGTATAAAACACAAAAAAATGCTTACCAAAGAAACAAAATGTGTCGTGCTCCTCACCCTCCTCCCTCCCTGTGGTGCAACAGATGTCCCTTTCTCCAAAAATGTACTCAATGGGACCGTAGTGTTGCAACCACACACAAGTTGACCTGCTGTGAGGAAAATACGAGTTAGTACATTTCAAACATGAAAAAGGTCATTTTAAAATCAACATAAAAAACCAAAATTCCAAAAGTATAAACCACAAAAAAACGCTTACCAATGAAACAATATGTGTCCTGCTCCTCACCCACCTCCCTCCCTGTGGTGCAACAGATGTCCCTTTCTCCAAAAGTGTACTCAATGGGACCGTAGTGTTGCAACCACACACAAGTTGACCTGCTGTGAGGAAAATACGAGTTAGTACATTTCAAACATGAAATAGGTCATTTTAAATCAACATAAAAAACCAAAATTCCAAAAGTATAAACCACAAAAAAATGCTTACCAATGAAACAAAATGTGTCGTGCTCCTCACCCTCCTCCTTCCCTGTGGTGCAACAGATGTCCCTTTCTCCAAAAATGTACTCAATTGGACCGTAGTGTTGCAACCACACACAAGTTGACCTGCTGTGAGGAAAATACGAGTTAGTACATTTCAAACATGAAATAGGTCATTTTAAAATCAACATAAAAAACCAAAATTCCAAAAGTATAAACCACAAAAAAATGCTTACCAATGAAACAAGATGTGTCGTGCTCCTCACCCTCCTCCCTCCCTGTGGTGCAACAGATGTCCCTTTCTCCAAAAATGTACTCAATGGGACCGTAGTGTTGCAACCACACACAAGTTGACCTGCTGTGAGGAAAATACGAGTTAGTACATTTCAAACATGAAATAGGTCATTTTAAAATCAACATAAAAAACCAAAATTCCAAAAGTATAAACTACAAGAAAATGCTTACCAATGAAACAAAATGTGTCGTGCTCCTCACCCTCTCCCCTCCCTGTGGTGCAACAGATGTCCCTTTCTCCAAAAATGTACTCAATGGGACCGTAGTGTTGCAACCACACACAAGTTGACCTGCTGTGAGGAAAATACGAGTTAGTACATTTCAAACATGAAATAGGTCATTTTAAAATCAACATAAAAAACCAAAATTCCAAAAGTTTAAACTACAAGAAAATGCTTACCAATGAAACAAAATGTGTCGTGCTCCTCACCCTCTCCCCTCCCTGTGGTGCAACAGATGGCCCTTTCTCCAAAAATGTACTCAATGGGACCGTAGTGTTGCAACCACACACAAGTTGACCTGCTGTGAGGAAAATACGAGTTAGTACATTTCAAACATGAAATAGGTCATTTTAAAATCAACATAAAAAACCAAAATTCCAAAAGTTTAAACTACAAGAAAATGCTTGCCAATGAAAGAAAATGTGTCGTGCTCCTCACCCTCTCCCCTCCCTGTGGTGCAACAGATGTCCCTTTCTCCAAAAATGTACTCAATGGGACCGTAGTGTTGCAACCACACACAAGTTGACCTGCTGTGAGGAAAATACGAGTTAGTACATTTCAAACATGAAATAGGTCATTTTAAAATCAACATAAAAAACCAAAATTCCAAAAGTTTAAACTACAAGAAAATGCTTACCAATGAAACAAAATGTGTCGTGCTCCTCACCCTCTCCCCTCCCTGTGGTGCAACAGATGTCCCTTTCTCCAAAAATGTACTCAATGGGACCGTAGTGTTGCAACCACACACAAGTTGACCTGCTGTGAGGAAAAAACGAGTTAGTACATTTCAAACATGAAATAGGTCATTTTAAAATCAACATAAAAAACCAAAATTCCAAAAGTTAAACCACAAAAAAATGCTTACCAATATAACAAAATGTGTCGTGCTCCTCACCCTCTCCCCTCCCTGTGGTGCAACAGATGTCCCTTTCTCCAAAAATGTACTCAATGGGACCGTAGTGTTGCAACCACACACAAGTTGACCTGCTGTGAGGAAAATACGAGTTAGTACATTTCAAACATGAAATAGGTCATTTTAAAATCAACATAAAAAACCAAAATTCCAAAAGTTTAAACTACAAGAAAATGCTTACCAATGAAACAAAATGTGTCGTGCTCCTCACCCTCTCCACTCCCTGTGGTGCAACAGACGTCCCTTTCTCCAAAAATGTACTCAATGGGACCGTAGTGTTGCAACCACATACAAGTTGACCTGCTGTGAGGAAAATACGAGTTAGTACATTTCAAACATGAAATAGGTCATTTTAAAATCAACATAAAAAACCAAAATTCCAAAAGTTTAAACTACAAGAAAATGCTTACCAATGAAACAAAATGTGTCGTGCTCCTCACCCTCTCCCCTCCCTGTGGTGCAACAGATGGCCCTTTCTCCAAAAATGTACTCAATGGGACCGTAGTGTTGCAACCACACACAAGTTGACCTGCTGTGAGGAAAATACGAGTTAGTACATTTCAAACATGAAATAGGTCATTTTAAAATCAACATAAAAAACCAAAATTCCAAAAGTTTAAACTACAAGAAAATGCTTGCCAATGAAAGAAAATGTGTCGTGCTCCTCACCCTCTCCCCTCCCTGTGGTGCAACAGATGTCCCTTTCTCCAAAAATGTACTCAATGGGACCGTAGTGTTGCAACCACACACAAGTTGACCTGCTGTGAGGAAAATACGAGTTAGTACATTTCAAACATGAAATAGGTCATTTTAAAATCAACATAAAAAACCAAAATTCCAAAAGTTTAAACTACAAGAAAATGCTTACCAATGAAACAAAATGTGTCGTGCTCCTCACCCTCTCCCCTCCCTGTGGTGCAACAGATGTCCCTTTCTCCGAAAATGTACTCAATGGGACCGTAGTGTTGCAACCACACACAAGTTGACCTGCTGTGAGGAAAAAACGAGTTAGTACATTTCAAACATGAAATAGGTCATTTTAAAATCAACATAAAAAACCAAAATTCCAAAAGTTAAACCACAAAAAAATGCTTACCAATATAACAAAATGTGTCGTGCTCCTCACCCTCTCCCCTCCCTGTGGTGCAACAGATGTCCCTTTCTCCAAAAATGTACTCAATGGGACCGTAGTGTTGCAACCACACACAAGTTGACCTGCTGTGAGGAAAATACGAGTTAGTACATTTCAAACATGAAATAGGTCATTTTAAAATCAACATAAAAAACCAAAATTCCAAAAGTTTAAACTACAAGAAAATGCTTACCAATGAAACAAAATGTGTCGTGCTCCTCACCCTCTCCACTCCCTGTGGTGCAACAGATGTCCCTTTCTCCAAAAATGTACTCAATGGGACCGTAGTGTTGCAACCACACACAAGTTGACCTGCTGTGAGGAAAATACGAGTTAGTACATTTCAAACATGAAATAGGTCATTTTAAAATCAACATAAAAAAACCAAAATTCCAAAAGTATAAACCACAAAAAAATGCTTACCAATGAAACAAAATGTGTCGTGCTCCTCACCGTCCTCCCTCCCTGTGGTGCAACAGATGTCCCTTTCTCCAAAAATGTACTCAATGGGACCGTAGTGTTGCAACCACACACAAGTTGACCTGCTGTGAGGAAAATACGAGTTAGTACATTTCAAACATGAAATAGGTCATTTTAAAATCAACATAAAAAACCAAAATTCCAAAAGTATAAACCACAAAAAAATGCTTACCAATGAAACAAAATGTGTCGTGCTCCTCACCCTCCTCCCTCCCTGTGGTGCAACAGATGTCCCTTTCTCCAAAAATGTACTCAATGGGACCGTAGTGTTGCAACCACACACAAGTTGACCTGCTGTGAGGAAAATACGAGTTAGTACATTTCAAACATGAAATAGGTCATTTTATAATAAACATAAAAAACCAAAATTCCAAAAGTATAAACCACAAAAAAATGCTTACCAATGAAACAAAATGTGTCCTGCTCCTCACCCTCCTTCCTCCCTGTGGTGCAACAGATGTCCCTTTCTGGAAAAATGTACTCAATGGGACCGTAGTGTTGCAACCACACACAAGTTGACCTGCTGTGAGGAAAATACGAGTTAGTACATTTCAAACATGAAATAGGTCATTTTAAAATCATAATATAAAACCAAAATTCCAAAAGTATAAACCACAAGAAAATGCTTACCAATGAAACAAAATGTGTCGTGCTCCTCACCCTCCTCCCTCCCTATGGTGCAACAGATGTCCCTTTCTCCAAAAATGTACTCAATGGGACCGTAGTGTTGCAACCACACACAAGATGACCTGCTGTGAGGAAAATACGAGTTAGTACATTTCAAACATGAAATAGGTCATTTTAAAATCAACATAAAAAACCAAAATTCCAAAAGTATAAACCACAAAAAAATGCTTACCAATGAAACAAAATGTGTCCAGCTCCTCACCCTCCTCCCTCCCTGTGGTGCAACACATGTCCCTTTCTCCAAAAATGTACTCAATGGGACCGTAGTGTTGCAACCACACACAAGTTGACCTGCTGTGAGGAAAATGCGAGTTAGTACATTTCAAACATGAAATAGGTCATTTTAAAATCAACATAAAAAACCAAAATTCCAAAAGTATAAACCACAAAAAAATGCTTACCAAAGAAACAAAATGTGTCGTGCTCCTCACCCTCCTCCCTCCCTGTGGTGCAACAGATGTCCCTTTCTCCAAAAATGTACTCAATGGGACCGTAGTGTTGCAACCACACACAAGTTGACCTGCTGTGAGGAAAATACGAGTCAGTACATTTCAAACATGAAATAGGTCATTTTAAAATCAACATAAAAGACCAAAATTCCAAAAGTATAAACCACAAAAAAATGCTTACCAATGAAACAAAATGTGTCGTGCTCCTCACCCTCCTCCCTCCCTGTGGTGCAACGGATGTCCCTTTCTCCAAAAATGTACTCAATGGGACTGTAGTGTTGCAACCACACACAAGTTGACCTGCTGTGAGGAAAATACGAGTTAGTACATTTCAAGCATGAAATAGGTCATTTTAAAATCAACATAAAAAACCAAAATTCCAAAAGTATAAACCACAAAAAAATGCTTACCAATGAAACAAAATGTGTCGTGCTCCTCACCCTCCTCCCTCCCTGTGGTGCAACAGATGTCCCTTTCTGGAAAAATGTACTCAATGGGACCGTAGTGTTGCAACCACACACAAGTTGTACTGCTGTGAGGAAAATACGAGTTAGTACATTTCAAACATGAAATAAGTCATTTTAAAATCAACATAAAAAACCAAAATTCCAAAAGTATAAACCACAAAAAAATGCTTACCAATGAAACAAAATGTGTCGTGCTCCTCACCCTCCTCCCTCCCTGTGGTGCAACAGATGTCCCTTTCTCCAAAAATGTACTCAATGGGACCGTAGTGTTGCAACCACACACAAGTTGACCTGCTGTGAGGAAAATACGAGTTAGTACATTTCAAACACGAAATAGGTCATTTTAAAATCAACATAAAAAACGAAAATTCCAGAAGTATAAAACACAAAAAAATGTTTACCAATGAAACAAAATGTGTCGTGCTCCTCACCCTCCTCCCTCCCTGTGGTGCAACAGATGTCCCTTTCTCCAAAAATGTACTCAGTGGGACCGTAGTGTTGCAACCACACACAAGTTGACCTGCTGTGAGGAAAATACGAGTTAGTACATTTCAAACATGAAATAGGTCATTTTAAAATCTACATAAAAAACCAAAGTTCCAAAAGTATAAACCACAAAAAAATGCTTACCAATGAAACAAAATGTGCCGTGCTCCTCACCCTCCTCCCTCCCTGTGGTGCAACAGATGTCCCTTTCTCCAAAAATGTACTCAATGGGATCGTAGTGTTGCAACCACACACAAGTTGACATGCTGTGAGGAAAATATGAGTTAGTACATTTCAAACATGAAATAGGTCATTTTAAAATCAACATAAAAAACCAAAATTCCAAAGTATAAACCACAAAAAAATGCTTACCAAAGAAAAAAAATGTGTCGTGCTCCTCACCCTCCTCCCTCCCTGTGGTGCAACAGATGTCCCTTTCTCCAAAAATGTACTCAATGGGACCGTAGTGTTGCAACCACACACAAGTTGACCTGCTGTGAGGAAAATACGAGTTAGTACATTTCAAACATGACATAGGTCATTTTAAAATCAACATAAAAAACGAAAATTCCAAAAGTATAAAACACAAAAAAATGCTTACCAAAGAAACAAAATGTGTCGTGCTCCTCACCCTCCTCCCTCCCTGTGGTGCAACAGATGTCCCTTTCTCCAAAAATGTACTCAATGGGACCGTAGTGTTGCAACCACACACAAGTTGACCTGCTGTGAGGAAAATACGAGTTAGTACATTTCAAACATGAAATAGGTCATTTTAAAATCAACATAAAAAACCAAAATTCCAAAAGTATAAACCACAAAAAAACGCTTACCAATGAAACAATATGTGTCCTGCTCCTCACCCACCTCCCTCCCTGTGGTGCAACAGATGTCCCTTTCTCCAAAAGTGTACTCAATGGGACCGTAGTGTTGCAACCACACACAAGTTGACCTGCTGTGAGGAAAATACGAGTTAGTACATTTCAAACATGAAATAGGTCATTTTAAATCAACATAAAAAACCAAAATTCCAAAAGTATAAACCACAAAAAAATGCTTACCAATGAAACAAAATGTGTCGTGCTCCTCACCCTCCTCCTTCCCTGTGGTGCAACAGATGTCCCTTTCTCCAAAAATGTACTCAATTGGACCGTAGTGTTGCAACCACACACAAGTTGACCTGCTGTGAGGAAAATACGAGTTAGTACATTTCAAACATGAAATAGGTCATTTTAAAATCAACATAAAAAACCAAAATTCCAAAAGTATAAACCACAAAAAAATGCTTACCAATGAAACAAGATGTGTCGTGCTCCTCACCCTCCTCCCTCCCTGTGGTGCAACAGATGTCCCTTTCTCCAAAAATGTACTCAATGGGACCGTAGTGTTGCAACCACACACAAGTTGACCTGCTGTGAGGAAAATACGAGTTAGTACATTTCAAACATGAAATAGGTCATTTTAAAATCAACATAAAAAACCAAAATTCCAAAAGTATAAACCACAAAAAAATGCCTACCAATGAAACAAAATGTGTCGTGCTCCTCACCCTCCTCCCTCCCTGTGGTGCAACAGATGTCCCTTTCTCCAAAAATGTACTCAATGGGACCGTAGTGTTGCAACCACACACAAGTTGACCTGCTGTGAGGAAAATACGAGTTAGTACATTTCAAACATGAAATAGGTCATTTTATAATCAACATAAAAAACCAAAATTCCAAAAGTATAAACCACAAAAAAATGCTTACCTATGAAACAAAATGTGTCGTGCGCCTCACCCTCCTCCCTCCCTGTGGTGCAACAGATGTCCCTTTCTCCAAAAATGTACTCAATGGGACCGTAGTGTTGCAACCACACACAAGTTGACCTGCTGTGAGGAAAATACGAGTTAGTACATTTCAAACATGAAATAGGTCATTTTAAAATCAACATAAAAAACCAAAATTCCAAAAGTATAAACCACAAAAAAATGCTTACCAATGAAACAAAATGTGTCGTGCTCCTCACCCTCCTCCCTCCCTGTGGTGCAACAGATGTCCCTTTCTCCAAAAATGTACTCAATGGGACCGTAGTGTTGCAACCACACACAAGTTGAGCTGCTGTGTGGAAAATACGAGTTAGTACATTTCAAACATGAAATAGGTCATTTTAAAATCAACATAAAAAACCAAAACTCCAAAAGTATAAACCACAAAAAAATGCTTACCAATGAAACAAAATGTGTCGTGCTCCTCACCCTCCTCCCTCCCTGTGGTGCAACAGATGTCCCTTTCTCCAAAAATGTACTCAATGGGACCGTAGTGTTGCAACCACACACAAGATGAGTTGCTGTGAGGAAAATACGAGTTAGTACATTTCAAACATGAAATAGGTCTTTTTAAAATCAACATAAAAAACCAAAATTCCAAAAGTATAAACCACAAAAAAATGCTTACCAATGAAACAAAATGTGTCGTGCTCCTCACCCTCCTCCCTCCCTGTGGTGCAACAGATGTCCCTTTCTCCAAAAATGTACTCAATGGGACCGTAGTGTTGCAACCACACACAAGTTGACCTGGTGTGAGGAAAATGCGAGTTAGTACATTTCAAACATGAAATAGGTCATTTTAAAATCAATTTAAAAAACCAAAGTTCCGAAAGTATAGCCACAAAAAAATGCTTACCAATGAAACAAAATGTGTCGTGCTCCTCACCCTCCTCCCTCCCTGTGCTGCAACAGATGTCCCTTTCTCCAAAAATGTACTCAATGGGACCGTAGTGTTGCAACCACACACAAGTTGACCTGCTGTGAGGAAAATACGAGTTAGTACATTTCAAACATGAAATAGGTCATTTTAAAATCAACATAAAAAACCAAAATTCCAAAAGTATAAACCACAAAAAAATGCTTACCAAAGAAACAAAATGTGTCGTGCTCCTCACCCTCCTCCCTCCCTGTGGTGCAACAGATGTCCCTTTCTCCAAAAATGTACTCAATGGGACCGTAGTGTTGCAACCACACACAAGTTGACCTGCTGTGAGGAAAATACGAGTTAGTACATTTCAAACATGAAATAGGTCATTTTAAAATCAACATAAAAAACCAAAATTCCAAAGGTATAAACCACAAAAAAATGCTTACCAAAGAAACAAAATGTGTCGTGCTCCTCACCCTCCTCCCTCCCTGTGGTGCAACAAATGTCCCTTTCTCCAAAAATGTACTCAATGGGACCGTAGTGTTGCAACCACACACAAGTTGACCTGCTGTGAGGAAAATACGAGTTAGTACATTTCAAACATGAAATAGGTCACTTTAAAATCAACATAAAAAACCAAAATTCCAAAAGTATAAACCACAAAAAAATGTTACCAATGAAACAAAATGAGTCCTGCTCCTCACCCACCTCCCTCCCTGTGGTGCAAGAGATGTCTCTTTCTCCAAAAGTGTACTCAATGGGACCGTAGTGTTGCAACCACACACAAGTTGACCTGCTGTGAGGAAAATACGAGTTAGTACATTTCAAACATGAAATAGGTCATTTTAAATCAACATAAAAAAACAAAATTCCAAAAGTATAAACCACAAAAAGATGCTTACCAATGGAAGAAAATGTGTCGTGCTCCTCACCCTCCTCCCTCCCTGTGGTGCAACAGATGTCCCTTTCTCCAAAAATGTACTCAATGGGACCGTAGTGTTGCAACCACACACAAGTTGACCTGCTGTGAGGAAAATACGAGTTAGTAAATTTCAAACATGAAATAGGTCATTTTAAAATCAACATAAAAAACCAAATTCCAAAAGTATAAACCACAAAAAAATGCTTACCGATGAAACAAAATGTGTCGTGCTCCTCACCCTCCTCCCTCCCTGTGGTGCAACAGATGTCCCTTTCTCCAAAAATGTACTCAATGGGACCGTAGTGTTGCAACCACACACAAGTTGACCTGCTGTGAGGAAAATACGAGTTAGTACATTTCAAACATGAAATAGGTCATTTTAAAGTCAACATAAAAAACCAAAATTCCAAAAGTATAAACCACAAAAAAATGCTTACCAATGAAACAAAATGTGTCCTGCTCCTCACCCTCCTCCCTCCCTGTGGTGCAACAGATGTCCCTTTCTCCAAAAATGTACTAAATGGGACCGTAGTGTTGCAACCACACACAAGTTGACCTGCTGTGAGGAAAATACAAGTTAGTACATTTCAAACATGAAATAGGTCATTTTAAAATCAACATAAAAAACCAAAATTCCAAAAGTATAAACCACAAAAAAATGCTTACCAATGAAACAAAATGTGTCGTGCTCCTCACCCTCCTCCCTCCCTGTGGTGCAACAGATGTCCCTTTCTCCAAAAATGTACTCAATGGGACCGTAGTGTTGCAACCACACACAAGTTGACCTGCTGTGTGGAAAATACGAGTTAGTACATTTCAAACATGAAATAGGTCATTTTAAAATCAACATAAAAAACCAAAACTCCAAAAGTATAAACCACAAAAAAATGCTTACCAATGAAACAAAATGTGTCGTGCTCCTCACCCTCCTCCCTCCCTGTGGTGCAACAGATGTCCCTTTCTCCAAAAATGTACTCAATGGGACCGTAGTGTTGGAACCACACACAAGATGAGTTGCTGTGAGGAAAATACGAGTTAGTACATTTCAAACATGAAATAGGTCTTTTTAAAATCAACATAAAAAACCAAAATTCCAAAAGTATAAACCACAAAAAAATGCTTACCAATGAAACAAAATGTGTCGTGCTCCTCACCCTCCTCCCTCCCTGTGGTGCAACAGATGTCCCTTTCTCCAAAAATGTACTCAATGGGACCGTAGTGTTGCAACCACACACAAGTTGACCTGGTGTGAGGAAAATGCGAGTTAGTACATTTCAAACATGAAATAGGTCATTTTAAAATCAATTTAAAAAACCAAAGTTCCAAAAGTATAGCCACAAAAAAATGCTTACCAATGAAACAAAATGTGTCGTGCTCCTCACCCTCCTCCCTCCCTGTGCTGCAACAGATGTCCCTTTCTCCAAAAATGTACTCAATGGGACCGTAGTGTTGCAACCACACACAAGTTGACCTGCTGTGAGGAAAATACGAGTTAGTACATTTCAAACATGAAATAGGTCATTTTAAAATCAACATAAAAAACCAAAATTCCAAAGTATAAACCACAAAAAAATGCTTACCAAAGAAAAAAAATGTGTCGTGCTCCTCACCCTCCTCCCTCCCTGTGGTGCAACAGATGTCCCTTTCTCCAAAAATGTACTCAATGGGACCGTAGTGTTGCAACCACACACAAGTTGACCTGCTGTGAGGAAAATACGAGTTAGTACATTTCAAACATGACATAGGTCATTTTAAAATCAACATAAAAAACGAAAATTCCAAAAGTATAAAACACAAAAAAATGCTTACCAAAGAAACAAAATGTGTCGTGCTCCTCACCCTCCTCCCTCCCTGTGGTGCAACAGATGTCCCTTTCTCCAAAAATGTACTCAATGGGACCGTAGTGTTGCAACCACACACAAGTTGACCTGCTGTGAGGAAAATACGAGTTAGTACATTTCAAACATGAAATAGGTCATTTTAAAATCAACATAAAAAACCAAAATTCCAAAAGTATAAACCACAAAAAAACGCTTACCAATGAAACAATATGTGTCCTGCTCCTCACCCACCTCCCTCCCTGTGGTGCAACAGATGTCCCTTTCTCCAAAAGTGTACTCAATGGGACCGTAGTGTTGCAACCACACACAAGTTGACCTGCAATGAGGAAAATACGAGTTAGTACATTTCAAACATGAAATAGGTCATTTTAAATCAACATAAAAAACCAAAATTCCAAAAGTATAAACCACAAAAAAATGCTTACCAATGAAACAAAATGTGTCGTGCTCCTCACCCTCCTCCTTCCCTGTGGTGCAACAGATGTCCCTTTCTCCAAAAATGTACTCAATTGGACCGTAGTGTTGCAACCACACACAAGTTGACCTGCTGTGAGGAAAATACGAGTTAGTACATTTCAAACATGAAATAGGTCATTTTAAAATCAACATAAAAAACCAAAATTCCAAAAGTATAAACCACAAAAAAATGCTTACCAATGAAACAAGATGTGTCGTGCTCCTCACCCTCCTCCCTCCCTGTGGTGCAACAGATGTCCCTTTCTCCAAAAATGTACTCAATGGGACCGTAGTGTTGCAACCACACACAAGTTGACCTGCTGTGAGGAAAATACGAGTTAGTACATTTCAAACATGAAATAGGTCATTTTAAAATCAACATAAAAAACCAAAATTCCAAAAGTATAAACCACAAAAAAATGCCTACCAATGAAACAAAATGTGTCGTGCTCCTCACCCTCCTCCCTCCCTGTGGTGCAACAGATGTCCCTTTCTCCAAAAATGTACTCAATGGGACCGTAGTGTTGCAACCACACACAAGTTGACCTGCTGTGAGGAAAATACGAGTTAGTACATTTCAAACATGAAATAGGTCATTTTATAATCAACATAAAAAACCAAAATTCCAAAAGTATAAACCACAAAAAAATGCTTACCTATGAAACAAAATGTGTCGTGCGCCTCACCCTCCTCCCTCCCTGTGGTGCAACAGATGTCCCTTTCTCCAAAAATGTACTCAATGGGACCGTAGTGTTGCAACCACACACAAGTTGACCTGCTGTGAGGAAAATACGAGTTAGTACATTTCAAACATGAAATAGATCATTTTAAAATCAACATAAAAAACCAAAATTCCAAAAGTATAAACCACAAAAAAATGCTTACCAATGAAACAAAATGTGTCGTGCTCCTCACCCTCCTCCCTCCCTGTGGTGCAACAGATGTCCCTTACTCCAAAAATGTACTCAATGGGACCGTAGTGTTGCAACCACACACAAGTTGACCTGCTGTGTGGAAAATACGAGTTAGTACATTTCAAACATGAAATAGGTCATTTTAAAATCAACATAAAAAACCAAAACTCCAAAAGTATAAACCACAAAAAAATGCTTACCAATGAAACAAAATGTGTCGTGCTCCTCACCCTCCTCCCTCCCTGTGGTGCAACAGATGTCCCTTTCTCCAAAAATGTACTCAATGGGACCGTAGTGTTGCAACCACACACAAGATGAGTTGCTGTGAGGAAAATACGAGTTAGTACATTTCAAACATGAAATAGGTCTTTTTAAAATCAACATAAAAAACCAAAATTCCAAAAGTATAAACCACAAAAAAATGCTTACCAATGAAACAAAATGTGTCGTCCTCCTCACCCTCCTCCCTCCCTGTGGTGCAACAGATGTCCCTTTCTCCAAAAATGTACTCAATGGGACCGTAGTGTTGCAACCACACACAAGTTGACCTGGTGTGAGGAAAATGCGAGTTAGTACATTTCAAACATGAAATAGGTCATTTTAAAATCAATTTAAAAAACCAAAGTTCCAAAAGTATAGCCACAAAAAAATGCTTACCAATGAAACAAAATGTGTCGTGCTCCTCACCCTCCTCCCTCCCTGTGCTGCAACAGATGTCCCTTTCTCCAAAAATGTACTCAATGGGACCGTAGTGTTGCAACCACACACAAGTTGACCTGCTGTGAGGAAAATACGAGTTAGTACATTTCAAACATGAAATAGGTCATTTTAAAATCAACATAAAAAACCAAAATTCCAAAAGTATAAACCACAAAAAAATGCTTACCAAAGAAACAAAATGTGTCGTGCTCCTCACCCTCCTCCCTCCCTGTGGTGCAACAGATGTCCCTTTCTCCAAAAATGTACTCAATGGGACCGTAGTGTTGCAACCACACACAAGTTGACCTGCTGTGAGGAAAATACGAGTTAGTACATTTCAAACATGAAATAGGTCATTTTAAAATCAACATAAAAAACCAAAATTCCAAAGGTATAAACCACAAAAAAATGCTTACCAAAGAAACAAAATGTGTCGTGCTCCTCACCCTCCTCCCTCCCTGTGGTGCAACAAATGTCCCTTTCTCCAAAAATGTACTCAATGGGACCGTAGTGTTGCAACCACACACAAGTTGACCTGCTGTGAGGAAAATACGAGTTAGTACATTTCAAACATGAAATAGGTCACTTTAAAATCAACATAAAAAACCAAAATTCCAAAAGTATAAACCACAAAAAAATGTTACCAATGAAACAAAATGCGTCCTGCTCCTCACCCACCTCCCTCCCTGTGGTGCAAGAGATGTCTCTTTCTCCAAAAGTGTACTCAATGGGACCGTAGTGTTGCAACCACACACAAGTTGACCTGCTGTGAGGAAAATACGAGTTAGTACATTTCAAACATGAAATAGGTCATTTTAAATCAACATAAAAAAACAAAATTCCAAAAGTATAAACCACAAAAAGATGCTTACCAATGGAAGAAAATGTGTCGTGCTCCTCACCCTCCTCCCTCCCTGTGGTGCAACAGATGTCCCTTTCTCCAAAAATGTACTCAATGGGACCGTAGTGTTGCAACCACACACAAGTTGACCTGCTGTGAGGAAAATACGAGTTAGTAAATTTCAAACATGAAATAGGTCATTTTAAAATCAACATAAAAACCAAATTCCAAAAGTATAAACCACAAAAAAATGCTTACCGATGAAACAAAATGTGTCGTGCTCCTCACCCTCCTCCCTCCCTGTGGTGCAACAGATGTCCCTTTCTCCAAAAATGTACTCAATGGGACCGTAGTGTTGCAACCACACACAAGTTGACCTGCTGTGAGGAAAATACGAGTTAGTACATTTCAAACATGAAATAGGTCATTTTAAAGTCAACATAAAAAACCAAAATTCCAAAAGTATAAACCACAAAAAAATGCTTACCAATGAAACAAAATGTGTCCTGCTCCTCACCCTCCTCCCTCCCTGTGGTGCAACAGATGTCCCTTTCTCCAAAAATGTACTAAATGGGACCGTAGTGTTGCAACCACACACAAGTTGACCTGCTGTGAGGAAAATACAAGTTAGTACATTTCAAACATGAAATAGGTCATTTTAAAATCAACATAAAAAACCAAAATTCCAAAAGTATAAACCACAAAAAAATGCTTACCAATGAAACAAAATGTGTCGTGCTCCTCACCCTCCTCCCTCCCTGTGGTGCAACAGATGTCCCTTTCTCCAAAAATGTACTCAATGGGACCGTAGTGTTGCAACCACACACAAGTTGACCTGCTGTGTGGAAAATACAAGTTAGTACATTTCAAACATGAAATAGGTCATTTTAAAATCAACATAAAAAACCAAAACTCCAAAAGTATAAACCACAAAAAAATGCTTACCAATGAAACAAAATGTGTCGTGCTCCTCACCCTCCTCCCTCCCTGTGGTGCAACAGATGTCCCTTTCTCCAAAAATGTACTCAATGGGACCGTAGTGTTGGAACCACACACAAGATGAGTTGCTGTGAGGAAAATACGAGTTAGTACATTTCAAACATGAAATAGGTCTTTTTAAAATCAACATAAAAAACCAAAATTCCAAAAGTATAAACCACAAAAAAATGCTTACCAATGAAACAAAATGTGTCGTGCTCCTCACCCTCCTCCCTCCCTGTGGTGCAACAGATGTCCCTTTCTCCAAAAATGTACTCAATGGGACCGTAGTGTTGCAACCACACACAAGTTGACCTGGTGTGAGGAAAATGCGAGTTAGTACATTTCAAACATGAAATAGGTCATTTTAAAATCAATTTAAAAAACCAAAGTTCCAAAAGTATAGCCACAAAAAAATGCTTACCAATGAAACAAAATGTGTCGTGCTCCTCACCCTCCTCCCTCCCTGTGCTGCAACAGATGTCCCTTTCTCCAAAAATGTACTCAATGGGACCGTAGTGTTGCAACCACACACAAGTTGACCTGCTGTGAGGAAAATACGAGTTAGTACATTTCAAACATGAAATAGGTCATTTTAAAATCAACATAAAAAACCAAAATTCCAAAAGTATAAACCACAAAAAAATGCTTACCAAAGAAACAAAAGTGTCGTGCTCCTCACCCTCCTCCCTCCCTGTGGTGCAACAGATGTCCCTTTCTCCAAAAATGTACTCAATGGGACCGTAGTGTTGCAACCACACACAAGTTGACCTGCTGTGAGGAAAATACGAGTTAGTACATTTCAAACATGAAATAGGTCATTTTAAAATCAACATAAAAAACCAAAATTCCAAAGGTATAAACCACAAAAAAATGCTTACCAAAGAAACAAAATGTGTCGTGCTCCTCACCCTCCTCTTTCCCTGTGGTGCAACAGATGTCCCTTTCTCCAAAAATGTACTCAATGGGACCGTAGTGTTGCAACCACACACAAGTTGACCTGCTGTGAGGAAAATACGAGTTAGTACATTTCAAACATGAAATAGGTCATTTTAAAATCAACATAAAAAACCAAAATTCCAAAAGTATAAACCACAAAAAAATGCTTACCAATGAAACAAAATGCGTCCTGCTCCTCACCCACCTCCCTCCCTGTGGTGCAAGAGATGTCCCTTTCTCCAAAAGTGTACTCAATGGGACCGTAGTGTTGCAACCACACACAAGTTGACCTGCTGTGAGGAAAATACGAGTTAGTACATTTCAAACATGAAATAGGTCATTTTAAATCAACATAAAAATCCAAAATTCCAAAAGTATATACCACAAAAACATGCTTACCAATGAAACAAAATGTGTCGTGCTCCTCACCCTCCTCCCTCCCTGTGGTGCAACAGATGTCCCTTTCTCCAAAAATGTACTCAATGGAACCGTAGTGTTGCAACCACACACAAGTTGACCTGCTGTGAGGAAAATACGAGTTAGTACATTTCAAGCATGAAATAGGTCATTTTAAAATCAACATAAAAAACAAAAATTCCAGAAGTATAAACCACAAAAAGATGCTTACCAATGGAAGAAAATGTGTCGTGCTCCTGACCCTCCTCCCTCCCTGTGGTGCAACAGATGTCCCTTTCTCCAAAAATGTACTCAATGGGACCGTAGTGTTGCAACCACACACAAGTTGACCTGCTGTGAGGAAAACACGAGTTAGTAAATTTCAAACATGAAATAGGTCATTTTAAAATCAACATAAAAAACCAAATTCCAAAAGTATAAACCACAAAAAAATGCTTACCGATGAAACAAAATGTGTCGTGCTCCTCACCCTCCTCCATCCCTGTGGTGCAACAGATGTCCCTTTCTCCAAAAATGTACTCAATGGGTCCGTAGTGTTGCAACCACACACAAGTTGACCTGCTGTGAGGAAAATACGAGTTAGTACATTTCAAACATGAAATAGGTCATTTTAAAATCAACATGAAAAACCAAAATTCCAAAAGTATAAACCACAAAAAAATGCTTACCAATGAAACAAAATGTGTCGTGCTCCTCACCCTCCTCCCTGCCTGTGGTGCAACAGAGGTCCCTTTCTCCAAAAATGTACTCAATGGGACCGTAGTGTTGCAACCACACACAAGTTGACCTGCTGTGAGGAAAATACGAGTTAGTACATTTCAAACATGAAATAGGTCATTTTAAAATCAACATAAAAAACCAAAATTCCAAAAGTATAAACCACAAAAAAATGGTTACCAAAGAAACAAAATGTGTCGTGCTCCTCACCCTCCTCCCTTCCTGTGGTGCAACAGATGTCCCTTTCTAAAAAATGTACTCAATGGGACCGTAGTGTTGCAACCACACACAAGTTGACCTGCTGTGAGGAAAATACGAGTTAGTACATTTCAAACATGAAATAGGTCATTTTAAAATCAACATAAAAAACCAAAGTTCCAAAAGTATAGCCACAAAAAAATGCTTACCAATGAAACAAAATGTGTCGTGCTCCTCACCCTCCTCCCTCCCTGTGCTGCAACATGTGTCCCTTTCTCCAAAAATGTACTCAATGGGACCGTAGTGTTGCAACCACACACAAGTTGACCTGCTGTGAGGAAAATACGAGTTAGTACATTTCAAACATGAAATAGGTCATTTTAAAATCAACATAAAAAACCAAAATTCCAAAAGTATAAACCACAAAAAAATTCTTACCAAAGAAACAAAATGTGTCGTGCTCCTCACCCTACTCCCTCCCTGTGGTGCAACAGATGTCCCTTTCTCCAAAAATGTACTCAATGGGACCGTAGTGTTGCAACCACACACAAGTTGACCTGCTGTGAAGAAAATACGAGTTAGTACATTTCAAACATGAAATAGGTCATTTTAAAATCAACATAAAAAACCAAAATTCCAAAAGTGTAAACCACAAAAAAATGCTTACCAAAGAAACAAAATGTGTCGTGCTCCTCACCCTCCTCCCTCCCTGTGGTGCAACAGATGTCCCTTTCTCCAAAAATGTACTCAATGGGACCGTAGTGTTGCAACCACACACAAGTTGTCCTGCTGTGAGGAAAATACGAGTTAGTACATTTCAAACATGAAATAGGTCATTTTAAAATCAACATAAAAAACCAAAATTCCAAAAGTATAAACCACAAAAAAATGACTACCAATGAAACAAAATGTGTCCTGCTCCTTACCCACCTCCCTCCCTGTGGTGCAACAGATGTCCCTTTCTCCAAAAGTGTACTCAATGGGACCGTAGTGTTGCAACCACACACAAGTTGACCTGCTGTGAGGAAAATACGAGTTAGTACATTTCAAACATGAAATAGGTCATTTTAAAATCAACATAAAAAACCAAAATTCCAAAGTATTAACCACAAAAAGATGCTTACCAATTGAAGAAAATGTGTCGTGCTCCTCACCCTCCTCCCTCCCTGTGGTGCAACAGATGTCCCTTTCTCCAAAAATGTACTCAATGGGACCGTAGTGTTGCAACCACACACAAGTTGACCTGCTGTGAGGAAAATACGAGTTAGTACATTTCAAACATGAAATAGGTCATTTTAAAATCAACATAAAAAACCAAATTCCAAAAGTATAAACCACAAAAAAATTCTTACCGATGAAACAAAATGTGTCGTGCTCCTCACCCTCCTCCCTCCCTGTGGTGCAACAGATGTCCCTTTCTCCAAAAATGTACTCAATGGGACCGTAGTGTTGCAACCACACACAAGTTGACCTGGTGTGAGGAAAACACGAGTTAGTACATTTCAAACATGAAATAGGTCATTTTGAAATCAACATAAAAAACCAAAATTCCAAAAGTATAAACCACAAAAAAATGCTTACCAATGAAACAAAATGTGTCGTGCTCCTCACACTCCTCCCACCCTGTGGTGCAACAGATGTCCCTTTCTCCAAAAATGTACTCAATGGGACCGTAGTGTTGCAACCACACACAAGTTGACCTGCTGTGAGGAAAATACGAGTTAGTACATTTCAAACATGAAATAGGTCATTTTAAAATCAACATAAAAAACAAAAATTCCAAAAGTATAAACCACAAAAAAATGCTTACCAATGGAAGAAAATGTGTCGTGCTCCTCACCCTCCTCCCTCCGTGTGGTGCAACAGATGTCCCTTTCTCCAAAAATGTACTCGATGGGACCGTAGTGTTGCAACCACACACAAGTTGACCTGCTGTGAGGAAAATACGAGTCAGTACATTTCAAACATGAAATAGGTCATTTTAAAATCGACATAAAAAACCAAAATTCCAAAAGTATAAACCACAAAGAAATGCTTACCAATGAAACAAAATGTGTCCTGCTCCTCACCCTCCTCCCTCCCTGTGGTGCAACAGATGTCCCTTTCTAAAAAAATGTACTCAATGGGACCGTAGTGTTGCAACCACACACAAGTTGACCTGCTGTGAGGAAAATACGAGTTAGTACATTTCAAACATGAAATAGGACATTTTAAAATCAACATAAAAAACCAAAATTCCAAAAGCATGAACCACAAAAACATGCTTACCAATGGAAGAAAATGTGTCGTGCTCCTCACCCTCCTCCCTCCCTGTGGTGCAACAGATGTCCATTTCTCCAAAAATGTACTCAATGGGACAGTAGTGTTGCAACCACACACAAGTTGACCTGCTGTGAGGAAAATACGAGTTAGTACATTTCAAACATGAAAAAGGTCATTTTAAAATCAACATAAAAAACCAAAATTCCAAAAGTATAAACCACAAAAAAATGCTTACCAATGAAACAAAATGTGTCGTGCTCCTCACCCTCCTCCCTCCCTGTGGTGCAACAGATGTCCCTTTCTCCAAAAATGTACTCAATGGGGCCGTAGTGTTGCAACCACACACAAGTTGACCTGCTGTGAGGAAAATACGAGTTAGTACATTTCAAACATGAAATAGGTCATTTTAAAATCAACATAAAAAACCAAAATTCCAAAAGTATAAACCACAAAAAAATGCTTACCAATGAAACAAAATGTGTCCTGCTCCTCACCCACCTCCCTCCTTGTGGTGCAACAGATGTCCCTTTCTCCAAAAATGTACTCAATAGGACCGTAATGTTGCAACCACACACAAGTTGACCTGCTGTGAGGAAAATACGAGTTAGTACATTTCAAACATGAAATAGGTCATTTTAAAATCAACATAAAAAACCAAAATTCCAAAAGTATAAACCACAAAAAAATGCTTACCAATGAAACAAAATGTGTCCTGCTCCTCACCCACCTCCCTCCCTGTGGTGCAACAGATGTCCCTTTCTCCAAAAATGTACTCAATGGGACCGTAGTGTTGCAACCACACAAAAGTTGACCTGCTGTGAGGAAAATACGAGTTAGTACATTTCAAGCATGAAATGGGTCATTTTAAAATCAACATAAAAAACCAAAATTCCAAAAGTATAAACCACAAAAAAATGCTTACCAATGACACAAAATGTGTCGTGCCCCTCACCCTCCTCCCTCCCTGTGGTGCAACAGATGTCCCTTTCTCCAAAAATGTACTCAATGGGACCGTAGTGTTGCAACCACACACAAGTTGACCTGCTGTGAGAAAAATACGAGTTAGTACATTTCAAACATGAAATAGGTCATTTTAAAATCAACATAAAAAACCAAAATTCCAAAAGTATAAACCACAAAAAAATGCTTACCAATGAAACAAAATGTGTCGTGCTCCTCACCCTCCTCCCTCCCTGCGGTGCAACAGATGTCCCTTTCTACAAAAATGTACTCAATGGGACCGTAGTGTTGCAACCACACACAAGTTGACCTGCCGTGAGGAAAATACGAGATAGTACATTTCAAACATGAAATAGGTCATTTTAAAATCAACATAAAAAACCAAAATTCCAAAAGTATAAACCACAAAAAAATGCTTACCAATGAAACAAAATGTGTCGTGCTCCTCACCCTCCTCCCTCCCTGTGGTGCAACAGATGTCCCTTTCTCCAAAAATGTACTCAATGGGACCGTAGTGTGGCAACCACACACAAGTTGACGTGCTGTGAGGAAAATACGAGTTAGTACATTTCAAACATGAAATAGGTCATTTTAAAGTCAACATAAAAAACCAAAATTCCAAAAGTATAAACCACAAAAAAATGCTTACCAATGAAACAAAATGTGTCGTGCTCCTCACCCTCCTCCCACCCTGTGGTGCAACAGATGTCCCTTTCTCCAAAAATGTACTCAATGGGACCGTAGTGTTGCAACCACACACAAGTTGACCTGCTGTGAGGAAAAAACGAGTTAGTACATTTCAAACATGAAATAGGTCATTTTAAAATCAACATAAAAAACAAAAATTCCAAAAGTATAAACCACAAAAAAATGCTTACCAATGGAAGAAAATGTGTCGTGCTCCTCACCCTCCTCCCTCCCTGTGGTGCAACAGATGTCCCTTTCTCCAAAAATGTACTCAATGGGACCGTAGTGTTGCAACCACACACAAGTTGACCTGCTGTGAGGAAAATACGAGTTAGTACATTTCAAACATGAAATAGGTCATTTTAAAATCGACATAAAAAACCAAAATTCCAAAAGTATAAACCACAAAGAAATGCTTACCAATGAAACAAAATGTGTCCTGCTCCTCACCCTCCTCCCTCCCTGTGGTGCAACAGATGTCCCTTTCTCCAAAAATGTACTCAATGGGACCGTAGTGTTGCAACCACACACAAGTTGACCTGCTGTGAGGAAAATACGAGTTAGTACATTTCAAACATGAAATAGGTCATTTTAAAATCAACATAAAAAACCAAAATTCCAAAAGTATAAACCACAAAAACATGCTTACCAATGGAAGAAAATGTGTCGTGCTCCTCACCCTCCTCCCTCCCTGTGGTGCAACAGATGTCCCTTTCTCCAAAAATGTACTCAATGGGACCGTAGTGTTGCAACCACACACAAGTTGACCTGCTGTGAGGAAAATATGAGTTAGTACATTTCAAACATGAAAAAGGTCATTTTAAAATCAACATAAAAAACCAAAATTCCAAAAGTATAAACCACAAAAAAATGCTTACCAATGAATCAAAATGTGTCGTGCTCCTCACCCTCCTCCCTCCCTGTGGTGCAACAGATGTCCCTTTCTCCAAAAATGTACTCAATGGGGCCGTAGTGTTGCAACCACACACAAGTTGACCTGCTGTGAGGAAAATACCAGTTAGTACATTTCAAACATGAAATAGGTCATTTTAAAATCAACATAAAAAACCAAAATTCCAAAAGTATAAACCACAAGAAAATGCTTACCAATGAAACAAAATGTGTCGTGCTCCTCACCCTCCTCCCACCCTGTGGTGCAACAGATGTCCCTTTCTCCAAAAATGTACTCAATGGGACCGTAGTGTTGCAACCACACACAAGTTGACCTGCTGTGAGGAAAAAACGTGTTAGTACATTTCAAACATGAAATAGGTCATTTTAAAATCAACATAAAAAACAAAAATTCCAAAAGTGTAAACCACAAAAAAATGCTTACCAATGGAAGAAAATGTGTCGTGCTCCTCACCCTCCTCCCTCCCTGTGGTGCAACAGATGTCCCTTTCTCCAAAAATGTACTCAATGGGACCGTAGTGTTGCAACCACACACAAGTTGACCTGCTGTGAGGAAAATACGAGTTAGTACATTTCAAACATGAAATAGGTCATTTTAAAATCGACATAAAAAACCAAAATTCCAAAAGTATAAACCACAAAGAAATGCTTACCAATGAAACAAAATGTGTCCTGCTCCTCACCCTCCTCCCTCCCTGTGGTGCAACAGATGTCCCTTTCTCCAAAAATGTACTCAATGGGACCGTAGTGTTGCAACCACACACAAGTTGACCTGCTGTGAGGAAAATACGAGTTAGTACATTTCAAACATGAAATAGGTCATTTTAAAATCAACATAAAAATCCAAAATTCCAAAAGTATAAACCACAAAAACATGCTTACCAATGGAAGAAAATGTGTCGTGCTCCTCACCCTCCTCCCTCCCTGTGGTGCAACAGATGTCCCTTTCTCCAAAAATGTACTCAATGGGACCGTAGTGTTGAAACCACACACAAGTTGACCTGCTGTGAGGAAAATATGAGTTAGTACATTTCAAACATGAAAAAGGTCATTTTAAAATCAACATAAAAAACCAAAATTCCAAAAGTATAAACCACAAAAAAATGCTTACCAATGAATCAAAATGTGTCGTGCTCCTCACCCTCCTCCCTCCCTGTGGTGCAACAGATGTCCCTTTCTCCAAAAATGTACTCAATGGGGCCGTAGTGTTGCAACCACACACAAGTTGACCTGCTGTGAGGAAAATACCAGTTAGTACATTTCAAACATGAAATAGGTCATTTTAAAATCAACATAAAAAACCAAAATTCCAAAAGTATAAACCACAAGAAAATGCTTACCAATGAAACAAAATGTGTCCTGCTCCTCACCCACCTCCCTCCTTGTGGTGCAACAGATGTCCCTTTCTCCAAAAATGTACTCAATTGGACCGTAATGTTGCAACCACACACAAGTTGACCTGCTGTGAGGAAAATACCAGTTAGTACATTTCAAACATGAAATAGGTCATTTTAAAATCAACATAAAAAACCAAAATTCCAAAAGTATGAACCACAAAAAAATGCTTACCAATGAAACAAAATGTGTCGTGTTCCTCACCCTCCTCCCTCCCTGTGGTGCAACAGGTGTCCCTTTCTCCAAAAGTGGTCTCAATGGGACCGTATTGTTGCAACCACACACAAGTTCACCTGCTGTGAGGAAAATACGAGTTAATACATTTCAAACATGAAATAGGTCATTTTAAAATCAACATAAAAAACCAAAATTCCAAAAGTATAAACCACAAAAAAATGCTTACCAATGAAACAAAATGTGTCGTGCTCCTCACCCTCCTCCCTCCCTGCGGTGCAACAGATGTCCCTTTCTCCAAAAATGTACTCAATGGGACCGTAGTGGTGCAACCACACACAAGTTGACCTGCTGTGAGGAAAATACGAGTTAGTACATTTCAAACATGAAATAGATCATTTTAAAATCAACATAAAAAACCAAAATTCCAAACGTATAAACCACAAAAAAATGCTTACCAATGAAACAAAATGTGTCCTGCTTCTCACCCTCCTCCCTCCCTGTGGTGCAACAGATGTCCCTTTCTCCAAAAATGTACTCAATGGGACCGTAGTGTTGCAACCACACACAAGTTGACCTGCTGTGAGGAAAATACGAGTTAGTACATTTCAAACATGATATAGGTCACTTTAAAATCAACATAAAAAACCAAAATTCCAAAAGTATAAACCACAAAAAAATGCTTACCAATGAAACAAAATGTGTCGTTCTCCTCAACCTCCTCCCTCCCTGTGGTGCAACAGATGTCCCTTTCTCCAAAAATGTACTCAATGGGACCGTAGTGTTGCAACCACACACAAGTTGACCTGCTGTGAGGAAAATACGAGTTAGTACATTTCAAACATGAAATAGGTCATTTTAAAATCAACATAAAAAACCAAAATTCCAAAAGTATAAACCACAAAAAAATGATTTCCAATGAAACAAAATGAATCGTGCTGCTCACCCTCCTCCCTCCCTGTGGTGCAACAGATGTCCCTTTCTCCAAAAATGTACTCAATGGGACCGTAGTGTTGCAACCACACACAAGTTGACCTGCTGTGAGGAAAGTACGAGTTAGTACATTTCAAACATGAAATAGGTCATTTTAAAATCAACATAAAAAACCAAAATTCCAAAAGTATAAACCACAAAAAAATGCTTACCAATGAAAAAAATGTGTCGTGCTCCTCACCCTCCTCCCTCCCTGTGGTGCAACAGATGCCCCCTTTCTCCAAAAATGTACTCAATGGGAACGTAGTGTTGCAACCACACACAAGTTGACCTGCTGTGAGGAAAATACGAGTTAGTACATTTCAAACATGAAATAGGTCATTTTAAAATCAACATAAAAAACCAAAATTCCAAAAGTATAAACCACAAGAAAATGCTTACCAATGAAACAAAATGTGTCCTGCTCCTCACCCTCCTCCCTCCCTGTTGTGCAACAGATGTCCCTTTCTCCAAAAATGTACTCAATGGGACCGTAGTGTTGCAACCACACACAAGTTGACCTGCTGTGAGGAAAATACGAGTTAGTACATTTCAAACATGAAATAGGTCATTTTAAAATCAACATAAAAAACAGAAAATTCCAAAAGTATAAACCACAAAAAAATGCTTACCAATGAAACAAAATGTGTCGTGCTCCTCACCCTCCTCCCTCCCTGTGATGCAACAGATGTCCCTTTCTCCAAAAGTGTTCTCAATGGGACCGTAGTGTTGCAACCACACACAAGTTGACCTGCTGTGAGGAAAATACGAGTTAGTACATTTCAAACATGAAATAGGTCATTTTAAAATTAACATAAAAAACCAAAATTCCAAAAGTATAAACCACAAAAAAATGGTTACCAATGGAAGAAAATGTGTCCTGCTCCTCACCCTCCTCCCTCCCTGTGGTGCAACACATGTCCCTTTCTCCAAAAATGTACTCAATGGGACGGTAGTGTTGCAACCACACACAAGTTGACCTGCTGTGAGGAAAATACGAGTTAGTACATTTCAAACATGAAATAGGTCATTTTAAAATCAACATAAAAAACCAAATTCCAAAAGTGTAAACCACAAAAAAATGCTTGCCAATGAAACGAAATGTGTCGTGCTCCTCACCCTCCTCCCTCCCTGTGGTGCAACAGATGTCCCTTTCTCCAAAAATGTACTCAATGGGACCGTAGTGTTGCAACCACACACAAGTTGACCTGCTGTGAGGAAAATACGAGTTAGTACATTTCAAACATGAAATAGGTCATTTTAAAATCAACATAAAAAACCAAAATTCCAAAAGTATAAACCACAAAAAAATGCTTACCAATGAAACAAAATGTGTCGTGCTCCTCACCCTCCTCCCTCCCTGTGGTGCAACAGATGTCCCTTTCTCCAAAAATGTACTCAATGGGACCGTAGTGTTGCAACCACACACAAGTTGACCTGCTGTGAGGAAAATACGAGTTAGTACATTTCAAACATGAAATAGGTCATTTTAAAATCAACATAAAAAACCAAAATTCCAAAAGTATAAACCACAAAAAAATGCTTACCAAAGAAACAAAATGTGCCGTGCTCCTCACCCTCCTCCCTCCCTGTGGTGCAACAGATGTCCCTCTCTCCAAAAATGTACTCAATGGGACCGTAGTGTTGCAACCACACACAAGTTGACCTGCTGTGAGGAAAATACGAGTTAGTACATTTCAAACATGAAATAGGTCATTTTAAAGTCAACATAAAAAACCAAAATTCCAAAAGTATAAACCACAAAAAAATGCTTACCAATGGAAGAAAATGTGTCGTGCTCCTCACCCTCCTCCCTCCCTGTGGTGCAACAGATGTCCCTTTCTCCAAAAATGTACTCAATGGGACCGTAGTGTTGCAACCACACACAAGTTGACCTGCTGTGAGGAAAATACGAGTTAGTACATTTCAAACATGAAATAGGTTATTTTAAAGTCAACATAAAAAACCCAAATTCCAAAAGTATAAACCACAAAAAAAAGCTTACCAATGAAACAAAATGTGTCGTGCTCCTCACCCTCCTCCCTCCCTGTGGTGCAACAGATGTCCCTTTCTCCAAAAATGTACTCAATGGGACCGTAGTGTTGCAACCACACACAAGTTGACCTGCTGTGAGGAAAATACGTGTTAGTACATTTCAAACATGAAATAGGTGATTTTAAAATCAACATAAAAAACCAAAATTCCAAAAATAAACCACAATAAAATGCTTACCAATGAAACAAAATGTGTCGTGCTCCTCACCCTCCTCCCTCCCTGTGGAGCAACAGATGTCCCTTTCTCCAAAAATGTACTCAATGGGACCGTAGTGTTGCAACCACACACAAGTTGACCTGCTGTGAGGAAAATACGAGTTAGTTCATTTCAAACATGAAATAGGTTATTTTAAAGTCAACATAAAAAACCCAAATTCCAAAAGTATAAACCACAAAAAAATGCTTACCAATGAAACAAAATGTGTCGTGCTCCTCACCCTCCTCCCTCCCTGTGGTGCAACAGATGTCCCTTTCTCCAAAAATGTACTCAATGGGACCGTAGTGTTGCAACCACACACAAGTTGACCTGCTGTGAGGAAAATACGAGTTAGTACATTTCAAACATGAAATAGGTCATTTTAAAATCAACATAAAAAACCAAAATTCCAAAAGTATAAACCACAAAAAAATGATTTCCAATGAAACAAAATGAATCGTGCTGCTCACCCTCCTCCCTCCCTGTGGTGCAACAGATGTCCCTTTCTCCAAAAATGTACTCAATGGGACCGTAGTGTTGCAACCACACACAAGTTGACCTGCTGTGAGGAAAGTACGAGTTAGTACATTTCAAACATGAAATAGGTCATTTTAAAATCAACATAAAAAACCAAAATTCCAAAAGTATAAACCACAAAAAAATGCTTACCAATGAAAAAAATGTGTCGTGCTCCTCACCCTCCTCCCTCCCTGTGGTGCAACAGATGCCCCCTTTCTCCAAAAATGTACTCAATGGGAACGTAGTGTTGCAACCACACACAAGTTGACCTGCTGTGAGGAAAATACGAGTTAGTACATTTCAAACATGAAATAGGTCATTTTAAAATCAACATAAAAAACCAAAATTCCAAAAGTATAAACCACAAGAAAATGCTTACCAATGAAACAAAATGTGTCCTGCTCCTCACCCTCCTCCCTCCCTGTTGTGCAACAGATGTCCCTTTCTCCAAAAATGTACTCAATGGGACCGTAGTGTTGCAACCACACACAAGTTGACCTGCTGTGAGGAAAATACGAGTTAGTACATTTCAAACATGAAATAGGTCATTTTAAAATCAACATAAAAAACAGAAAACTCCAAAAGTATAAACCACAAAAAAATGCTTACCAATGAAACAAAATGTGTCGTGCTCCTCACCCTCCTCCCTCCCTGTGATGCAACAGATGTCCCTTTCTCCAAAAGTGTTCTCAATGGGACCGTAGTGTTGCAACCACACACAAGTTGACCTGCTGTGAGGAAAATACGAGTTAGTACATTTCAAACATGAAATAGGTCATTTTAAAATTAACATAAAAAACCAAAATTCCAAAAGTATAAACCACAAAAAAATGCTTACCAATGGAAGAAAATGTGTCCTGCTCCTCACCCTCCTCCCTCCCTGTGGTGCAACACATGTCCCTTTCTCCAAAAATGTACTCAATGGGACGGTAGTGTTGCAACCACACACAAGTTGACCTGCTGTGAGGAAAATACGAGTTAGTACATTTCAAACATGAAATAGGTCATTTTAAAATCAACATAAAAAACCAAATTCCAAAAGTGTAAACCACAAAAAAATGCTTGCCAATGAAACGAAATGTGTCGTGCTCCTCACCCTCCTCCCTCCCTGTGGTGCAACAGATGTCCCTTTCTCCAAAAATGTACTCAATGGGACCGTAGTGTTGCAACCACACACAAGTTGACCTGCTGTGAGGAAAATACGAGTTAGTACATTTCAAACATGAAATAGGTCATTTTAAAATCAACATAAAAAACCAAAATTCCAAAAGTATAAACCACAAAAAAATGCTTACCAATGAAACAAAATGTGTCGTGCTCCTCACCCTCCTCCCTCCCTGTGGTGCAACAGATGTCCCTTTCTCCAAAAATGTACTCAATGGGACCGTAGTGTTGCAACCACACACAAGTTGACCTGCTGTGAGGAAAATACGAGTTAGTACATTTCAAACATGAAATAGGTCATTTTAAAATCAACATAAAAAACCAAAATTCCAAAAGTATAAACCACAAAAAAATGCTTACCAAAGAAACAAAATGTGCCGTGCTCCTCACCCTCCTCCCTCCCTGTGGTGCAACAGATGTCCCTCTCTCCAAAAATGTACTCAATGGGACCGTAGTGTTGCAACCACACACAAGTTGACCTGCTGTGAGGAAAATACGAGTTAGTACATTTCAAACATGAAATAGGTCATTTTAAAGTCAACATAAAAAACCAAAATTCCAAAAGTATAAACCACAAAAAAATGCTTACCAATGGAAGAAAATGTGTCGTGCTCCTCACCCTCCTCCCTCCCTGTGGTGCAACATATGTCCCTTTCTCCAAAAATGTACTCAATGGGACCGTAGTGTTGCAACCACACACAAGTTGACCTGCTGTGAGGAAAATACGAGTTAGTACATTTCAAACATGAAATAGGTTATTTTAAAGTCAACATAAAAAACCCAAATTCCAAAAGTATAAACCACAAAAAAAAGCTTACCAATGAAACAAAATGTGTCGTGCTCCTCACCCTCCTCCCTCCCTGTGGTGCAACAGATGTCCCTTTCTCCAAAAATGTACTCAATGGGACCGTAGTGTTGCAACCACACACAAGTTGACCTGCTGTGAGGAAAATACGTGTTAGTACATTTCAAACATGAAATAGGTGATTTTAAAATCAACATAAAAAACCAAAATTCCAAAAATAAACCACAATAAAATGCTTACCAATGAAACAAAATGTGTCGTGCTCCTCACCCTCCTCCCTCCCTGTGGAGCAACAGATGTCCCTTTCTCCAAAAATGTACTCAATGGGACCGTAGTGTTGCAACCACACACAAGTTGACCTGCTGTGAGGAAAATACGAGTTAGTACATTTCAAACATGAAATAGGTTATTTTAAAGTCAACATAAAAAACCCAAATTCCAAAAGTATAAACCACAAAAAAATGCTTACCAATGAAACAAAATGTGTCGTGCTCCTCACCCTCCTCCCTCCCTGTGGTGCAACAGATGTCCCTTTCTCCAAAAATGTACTCAATGGGACCGTAGTGTTGCAACCACACACAAGTTGACCTGCTGTGAGGAAAATACGTGTTAGTACATTTCAAACATGAAATAGGTGATTTTAAAATCAACATAAAAAACCAAAATTCCAAAAATAAACCACAATAAAATGCTTACCAATGAAACAAAATGTGTCGTGCTCCTCACCCTCCTCCCTCCCTGTGGAGCAACAGATGTCCCTTTCTCCAAAAATGTACTCAATGGGACCGTAGTGTTGCAACCACACACAAGTTGACCTGCTGTGAGGAAAATACGAGTTAGTACATTTCAAACATGAAATAGGTTATTTTAAAGTCAACATAAAAAACCCAAATTCCAAAAGTATAAACCACAAAAAAATGCTTACCAATGAAACAAAATGTGTCGTGCTCCTCACCCTCCTCCCTCCCTGTGGAGCAACAGATGTCCCTTTCTCCAAAAATGTACTCAATGGGACCGTAGTGTTGCAACCACACACAAGTTGACCTGCTGTGGGGAAAATACGAGTTAGTACATTTCAAACATGAAATAGGTCATTTTAAAGTCAACATAAAAAACCAAAATTCCAAAAGTATAAACCACAAAAAAATGCTTACCAATGAAACAAAATGTGTCGTGCTCCTCACCCTCCTCCCTCCCTGTGCTGCAACAGATGTCCCTTTCTCTAAAAATGTACTCAAAGGGACCGTAGTGTTGCAACCACACACAAGTTGACCTGCTGTGAGGAAAATACGAGTTAGTACATTTCAAACATGAAATAGGTTATTTTAAAGTCAACATAAAAAACCCAAATTCCAAAAGTATAAACCACAAAAAAAAGCTTACCAATGAAACAAAATGTGTCGTGCTCCTCACCCTCCTCCCTCCCTGTGGTGCAACAGATGTCCCTTTCTCCAAAAATGTACTCAATGGGACCGTAGTGTTGCAACCACACACAAGTTGACCTGCTGTGAGGAAAATACGTGTTAGTACATTTCAAACATGAAATAGGTGATTTTAAAATCAACATAAAAAACCAAAATTCCAAAAGTATAAACCACAAAAAAATGCTTACCAATGAAACAAAATGTGTCGTGCTCCTCACCCTCCTCCCTTCCTGTGGAGCAACAGATGTCCCATTCTCCAAAAATGTACTCAATGGGACCGTATAGTGTTGCAACGACACACAAGTTGACCTGCTGTGAGGAAAATACGAGTTAGTACATTTCAAACATGAAATAGGTCATTTTAAAGTCAACATAAAAAACCAAAATTCCAAAAGTATAAACCACAAAAAAATGCTTACCAATGGAAGAAAATGTTTTGTGCTCCTCACCCTCCTCCCTCCCTGTGGTGCAACAGATGTCCCTTTCTCCAAAAATGTACTCAATGGGACCGTAGTGTTGCAACCACACACAAGTTGACCTGCTGTGAGGAAAATACGAGTTAGTACATTTCAAACATGAAATAGGTCATTTTAAAGTCAACATAAAAAACCCAAATTCCAAAAGTATAAACCACAAAAAAATGCTTACCAATGAAACAAAATGTGTCGTGCTCCTCACCCTCCTCCCTCCCTGTGGTGCAACAGATGTCCCTTTCTCCAAAAATGTACTCAATGGGACTGTAGTGTTGCAACCACACACAAGTTGACCTGCTGTGAGGAAAATATTAGTTAATACATTTCAAACATGAAATAGGTCATTTTAAAGTCAACATAAAAAACCCAAATTCCAAAAGTATAAACCACAAAAAAATGCTTACCAATGAAACAAAATGTGTTGTGCTCCTCACCCTCCTCCCTCCCTGTGGTGCAACAGATGTCCCTTTCTCCAAAAATGTACTCAATGGGACCGTAGTGTTGCAACCACACACAAGTTGACCTGCTGTGACGAAAATACGAGTTAGTACATTTCAAACATGAAATAGGTCATTTTAAAGTCAACATAAAAAACCAAATATCCAAAAGTATACACCACAAAAAAATGTTTACCAATGAAACAAAATGTGTCATGCTCCTCACCCTCCTCCCTCCCTGTGGTGCAACAGATGTCCCTTTCTCCAAAAATGTACTCAATGGGACCGTAGTGTTGCAACCACACACAAGTTGACCTGCTGTGAGGAAAATACGAGTTAGTACATTTCAAACATGAAATAGGTCATTTTAAAGTCAACATAAAAAACCAAAATTCCAAAAGTATAAACCACAAAAAAATGCTTACCAATGAAACAAAATGTGTCGTGCTCCTCACCCTCCTCCCTCCCTGTGGTGCAACAGATGTCCCTTTCTCCAAAAATGTACTCAATGGGACCGTAGTGTTGCAACCACACACAAGTTGACCTGCTGTGAGGAAAATACGAGTTAGTACATTTCAAACATGAAATAGGTCATTTTAAAGTCAACATAAAAAACCCAAATTCCAAACGTATAAACCACAAAAAAATGCTTACCAATGACACAAAATGTGTCGTGCTCCTCACCCTCCTCCCTCCCTGTGGTGCAACAGATGTCCCTTTCTCCAAAAATGCACTCAATGGGACCATAGTGTTGCAACCACACACAAGTTGACCTGCTGTGAGGAAAATACGAGTTAGTACATTTCAAACATGAAATAGGTCATTTTAAAGTCAAGATAAAAAACCAAAATTCCAAAAGTATAGACCACAAAAAAATGCTTACCAATGAAACAAGATGTGTCGTGCTCCTCACCCTCCTCCCTCCCTGTGGTGCAACAGATGTCCCTTTCTCCAAAAATGTACTCAATGGGACCGTAGTGTTGCAACCACACACAAGTTGACCTGCTGTGAGGAAAATACGAGTTAGTACATTTCAAACATGAAATAGGTCATTTTAAAATCAACATAAAAATCCAAAATTCCAAAAGTATAAACCACAAAAAAATGCTTACCAATGAAACAAAATGTGTCGTGCTCCTCACCCTTCTTCCTCCCTGTGGTGCAACAGATGTCCCTTTCTCCAAAAAAGTACTCAATGGGACCGTAGTGTTGCAACCACACACAAGTTGACCTGCTGTGAGGAAAATACGAGTTAGTACATTTCAAACATGAAATAGGTCATTTTAAAGTCAACATGGAAACCAAAATTCCAAAAGTATAAACCACAAAAAAAAGCTTACCAATGAAACAAAATGTGTCGTGCTCCTCACCCTCCTCCCCCCCCTGTGGTGCGACAGATGTCCCTTTCTCCAAAAATGTACTGAATGGGACCGTAGTGTTGCAACCACACACAAGTTGACCTGCTTTGAGGAAAAAACGAGTTAGTACATTTCAAACATGAAATAGGTCTTTTTAAATTCAACATAAAAAACCAAAATTCCAAAAGTATAAACCACAAAAAAATGATTACCAATGGAAGAAAATGTGTCGTGCTCCTCACCCTCATCCCTCCCTGTGGTGCAACAGATGTCCCTTTCTCCAAAAAAGTACTCAATGGGACCATAGTGTTGCAACCACACACCAGTTGACCTGCTGTGAGGAAAATACGAGTTAGTACATTTCAAACATGAAATAGGTCATTTTAAAGTCAACATAAAAAACCAAAATTCCAAAAGTATAAACCACAAAAAAATGCTTACCAATGAAACAAAATGTGTCGTGCTCCTCACCCTCCTCCCTCCCTGTGGTGCAACAGATGTCCCTTTCTCCAAAAATGTACTCAATGGGACCGTAGTGTTGCAACCACACACAAGTTGACCTGCTGTGAGGAAAATACGAGTTAGTACATTTCAAACATGAAATAGGTCATTTTAAAGTCAACATAAAAAACCAAAATTCCAAAAGTACAAACCACAAAAAAATCCTTACCAATGAAACAAAATGTGTCATGCTCCTCACCCTCCTCCTTCCCTGTGGTGCAACAGATGTCCCTTTCTCCAAAAATGTACTCAATGGGACCGTAGTGTTGCAACCACACACAAGTTGACCTGCTGTGAGGAAAAAACGAGTTAGTACATTTCAAACATGAAATAGGTCATTTTAAAGTCAACATAAAAAACCAATATTCAAAAAGTATAAACCACAAAAAAATGCTTACCAATGAAACAAAATGTGTCGTGCTCCTCACCCTCCTTCCTCCCTGTGGTGCAACAGATGTCCCTTTCTCCAAAAAAGTACTCAATGGGACTGTAGTGTTGCAACCACACACAAGTTGACCTGCTGTGAGGAAAATACGAGTTAGTACATTTCAAACATGAAATAGGTCATTTTAAAGTCAACATAAAAAACCAAAATTCCAAAAGTATAAACCACAAAGAAAAGCTTACCAATGAAACAAAATGTGTCGTGCTCCTCACCCTCCTCCCTCCCTGTGGTGCAACACATGTCCCTTTCTCCAAAAATGTACTCAATGGGACCGTAGTGTTGCAACCACACACAAGTTGACCTGCTGTGAGGAAAATTCGAGTTAGTACATTTCAAACATGAAATAGGTCATTTTAAAGTCAACATAAAAAACCAAAATTCCAAAAGTATAAACCACAAAAAAAATGTTTACCAATGAAACAAAATGTGTCGTGCTCCTCACCCTCCTCCCTCCCTGTGGTGCAACAGATGTCCCTTTCTCCAAAAATGTACTCAATGGGACCGTAGTGTTGCAACCACACACAAGTTGACCTGCAGTGAGGAAAATACGAGTTAGTACATTTCAAACATGAAATAGGTCATTTTAAAATCAACATAAAAAACCAAAATTCCAAAAGTATAAACCACAAAAAAATGCTTACCAATTAAACAAAATGTGTCCTGCTCCTCACCCTCCTCCCTCCCTGTGGTGCAACAGATGTCCCTTTCTCCGAAAATGTACTCAATGGGACCGTAGTGTTGCAACCACACACAAGTTGACGTGCTGTGAGGAAAATACGAGTTAGTACATTTCAAACATGAAATAGGTCATTTTAAAGTCAACCTAAAAAACCAAAATTCCAAAAGTATAAACCACAAAAAAAATGCTTACCAATGAAACAAAATGTGTCCAGCTCCTCACCCTCCTCCCTCCCTGTGGTGCAACAGATGTCCCTTTCTCCAAAAATGTACTCAATGGGACCGTAGTGTTGCAATCACACACAAGTTGACCTGCTGTGAGGAAAATACGAGTTAGTACATTTCAAACATGAAATAGGTCATTTTAAAATCAACATAAAAAACCAAAATTCCAAAAGTATAAACCACAAAAAATGCTTACCAATAAAACAAAATGTGTCGTGCTCCTCACCCTCCTCCCTCCCTGTGGTGCAACAGATGTCCCTTTCTCCAAAAATGTACTCAATGGGACCGTAGTGTTGCAACCACACACAAGTTGACCTGCTGTGAGGAAAATACGAGTTAGTACATTTCAAACATGAAATAGTTCAGTTTAAAATCAACATAAAAGACCAAAATTCCAAAAGTATAAACCACAAAAAAATGCTTACCAATGAAACAAAATGTGTTGTGCTCCTCACCCACCTCCCTCCCTGTGGTGCAACAGATGTCCCTTTCTCCAAAAATGTACTCAATGGGACCGTAGTGTTGCAACCACACACAAGTTGACCTGCTGTGAGGAAAATACGAGTTAATACGTTTCAAACATGAAAAAGGTCATTTTAAAATCAACATAAAAAACCAAAATTCCAAAAGTATAAACCACAAAAAAATGCTTACCAATGAAACAAAATGTGTTGTGTTCCTCACCCTCCTCCCTCCCTGTGGTGCAACAGATGTCCTTTTCTCCAAAAATGTACTCAATGGGACCGTAGTGTTGCAACCACACACAAGTTACCTGCTGTCAGGAAAATACGAGTTAGTACATTTCAAACATGAAATAGGTCATTTTAAAATCAACATAAAAAACCAAAATTCCAAAAGTATAAACCACAAAAAAATGCTTACCAACGAACCAAAATGTGTCGTGCTCCTCACCCTCCTCCCTCCCTGTGGTGCAACAGATGTCCCTTTCTCCAAAAATGTACTCAATGGGACCGTAGTGTTGCAACCACACGCAAGTTGACCTGCTGTGAGGAAAATACGAGTTAGTACATTTCAAACATGAAATAGGTCATTTTAAAATCAACATAAAAAACCAAAATTAAAAAAGTATAAACCACAAAAAAAATGCTTACCAATGAAACAAAATGTGTCGTGCTCCTCACCCTCCTCCCTCCCTGTGGTGCAACAGATGTCCCTTTCTCCAAAAATGTACTCAATGGGACCGTAGTGTTGCAACCACACACAAGCTGATCTGCTGTGAGGAAAATTCGAGTTAGTACATTTCAAACATGAAATAGGTCATTTTAAAATCAACATAAAAAACCAAAATTCCAAAAGTATAAACCACAAAAAAATGCTTACCAATGAAACAAAATGTGTCGTGCTCCTCACCCTCCTCCCTCCCTGTGGTGCAACAGATGTCCCTATCTCCAAAAATGTACTCAATGGGACCGTAGTGTTGCAACCACACACAGGTTGACCTGCTGTGAGGAAAATACGAGTTAGTACATTTCAAACATGAAATAGGTCATTTTAAAATCAACATAAAAAACCAAAATTCCAAAAGTATAAACTACAAAAAAATGCTTACCGATGAAACAAAATGTGTCGTGCTCCACACCCTCCTCCCTCCCTGTGATGCAACAGATGTCCCTTTCTCCAAAAATGTACTCAATGGGACCGTAGTGTTGCAACCACACACAAGTTGACCTGCTGTGAGGAAAATACGAGTTAGTACATTTCAAACATGAAATAGGTCATTTTAAAATCAACATAAAAAACCAAAATTACAAAAGTATAAACCCCAAAAAAATGCTTACCAATGAAACAAAATGTGTCATGCTCCTCACCCTCCTCCCTCCCTGTGGTGCAACAGATGTCCCTTTCACCAAAAATGTACTCAATGGGACCGTAGTGTTGCAACCACACACAAGTTGACCTGCTGTGAGGAAAATATGAGTTAGTACATTTCAAACATGAAATAGGTCATTTTAAAATCAACATAAAAAACCAAAATTCCAAAAGTATAAACCACAAAAAAATGCTTACCAATGAAACAAAATGTGTCGTGCTCCTCACCCTCCTCCCTCCCTGTGGTGCAACAGATGTCCCTTTCTCCAAAAATGTACTCAATGGGACCGTAGTGTTGCAACCACACACAAGTTGGCCTGCTGTGAGGAAAATACGAGTTAGTACATTTCAAACATGAAATAGGTCACTTTAAAATCAACATAAAAAACCAAAATTTCAAAAGTATAAACCCCAAAAAATGCTTACCAATTAAACAAAATGTGTCGTGCTCCTCACCCTCCTCCCTCCCTGTGGTGCAACAGATGTCCCTTTCTCCAAATATGTACTCAATGGGACCGTAGTGTTGCAACCACACACAAGTTACCTGCTGTGAGGAAAATACGAGTTAGTACATTTCAAACATGAAATAGTTCATTTTAAAATCAACATAAAAAACCAAAATTCTAAAAGTATAAACCACAAAAAAATGCTTACCAATGAAACAAAATGTGTCGTGCTCCTCACCCTCCTCCCTCCCTGTGGTGCAACAGATGTCCCTTTCTCCAAAAATGTACTCAATGGGACCGTAGTGTTGCAACCACACACAAGTTGACCTGCTGTGAGGAAAATACGAGTTAGTACATTTCAAAAATGAAATAGGTCATTTTAAAATCAACATAAAAAACCAAAATTCCAAAAGTATAAACCACAAAAATATGCTTACCAATGAAACAAATTGTGTCCTGCTCCTCACCCACCTCCCTCCCTGTGGTGCAACAGATGTCCCTTTCTCCAAAAATGTACTCATTGGGACCGTAGTGTTGCAACCACACACAAGTTGACCTGCTGTGAGGAAAATACGAGTTAGTACATTTCAAACATGAAATAGGTCATTTTAAAATCAAATAAAAAACCAAAATTCCAAAAGTATAAACCACAAAAAAATGCTTACCAATGAAACAAAATGTGTCGCGGTCCTCACCCACGTCCCTCCCTGTGGTGCAACAGATGTCCCTTTCACCAAATATGTACTCAATGGGACCGTAGTGTTGCAACCGCACACAAGTTGACCTGCTGTGAGGAAAATACGAGTTAGTACATTTCAAACATGAAATAGGTCATTTTAAAATAAACATAAAAAACCAAAATTCCAAAAGTATAACAAAAAAAAAAAAAATGCTTACCAATGGAAGAAAATGTGTCCTGCTCCTCACCCACCTCCCTCCCTGTGGTGCAACAGATGTCCCTTTCTCCAAAAATGTACTCAATGGGACCGCAGTGTTGCAACCACACACAAGTTGACATGCTGTGAGGAAAAAACGAGTTAGTACGTTTCAAACATGAAATAGTTCATTTTAAAATCAACATAAAAAACCAAAATTCCTAAAGTATAAACCACAAAAAAATGCTTACCAATGAAACAAAATGTGTCGTGCTCCTCACCCACCTCCCTCCCTGTGGTGCAACAGATGTCCCTTTCACCAAAAATGTACTCAATGGGACCGTAGTGTTGCAACCACACACAAGTTGACCTGCTGTGAGGAAAATACGAGTTAGTACATTTCAAACATGAAATAGGTCATTTTAAAGTGAACATAAAGAACCAAAATTCCAAAAGTATAAACCACAAAAAAATTCTTACCAATGGAAGAAAATGTGTCGTGCTCCTCACCCTCCTACCTCCCTTTGGTGCAACAGATGTCCCTTTCTCCAAAAATGCACTCAATGGGACCGTAGTGTTGCAACCACACACAAGTTGACCTGCTGTGAGGAAAATACGAGTTAGTACATTTCAAACATGAAATAGGTCATTTTAAAATCAACATAAAAAACCAAAATTCCAAAAGTAAAAACCCCAAAAAAATGCTTACCAATGAAACAAAATGTGTCGTGCTCCTCACCCTCCTCCCTCCCTGTGGTGCAGCAAATGTCCCTTTCACCAAAAATGTACTCAATGGGACCGTAGTGTTGCAACCACACACAAGTTGACCTGCTGTGAGGAAAATACGAGTTAGTACATTTCAAACATGAAATAGGTCATTTTAAAATAAACATAAAAAACCAAAATTCCAAAAGTATAAACCACAAAGAAAAGCTTACCAATGAAACAAAATGTGTCGGGTTCCTCACCCTCCTACCTCCCTGTGGTGCAACAGATGTCCCTTTCTCCAAAAATGTACTCAATGGGACCGTAGCGTTGCAACCACACACAAGTTACCTGCTGTGAGGAAAATACGAGTTAGTACATTTCAAACATGAAATAGGTCATTTTAAAATCAACATAAAAAACCAAAATTCAAAAATTTATAAACCACAAAAAAATGCTTACCAATGAAACAAAATGTGTCCTGCTCCTCACCCACCACCCTCCCTGTGGTGCAACAGATGTCCCTTTCTCCAAAAATGTACTCAATGGGACCGTAGTGATGCAACCACACACAAGTTGACCTGCTGTGAGGAAAATACGAGTTAGTACATTTCAAACATGAAATAGGTCATTTTAAAATCAACATAAAAAACCAAAATTCCAAAAGTATAAACCACAAAAAAATGCTTACCAATAAAAGAAAATGTGTCGTGCTCCTCACCCTCCTCCCTCCCTGTGGTGCAACACATGTCCCTTTCTCCAAAAATGTACTCAATGGGACCGTAGTGTTGCAACCACACACAAGTTGACCTGCTGTGAAAAAGAAACGATTTAGTACATTTCAAACATGAAATAGGTCATTTTAAAATCAACATAAAAAACCAAAATTCCAAAAGTATAAACCACAAAAAAATGCTTACCAATGAAACAAAATGTGTTGTGTTCCTCACCCTCCTCCCTCCCTGTGGTGCAACAGATGTCCCTTTCTCCAAAAATGTACTCAATGGGACCGTAGTGTTGCAACCACACACAAGTTACCTGCTGTCAGGAAAATACGAGTTAGTACATTTCAAACATGAAATAGGTCATTTTAAAATCAACATAAAAAACCAAAATTCCAAAAGTATAAACCACAAAAAAATGCTTACCAACGAACCAAAATGTGTCGTGCTCCTCACCCTCCTCCCTCCCTGTGGTGCAACAGATGTCCCTTTCTCCAAAAATGTACTCAATGGGACCGTAGTGTTGCAACCACACGCAAGTTGACCTGCTGTGAGGAAAATACGAGTTAGTACATTTCAAACATGAAATAGGTCATTTTAAAATCAACATAAAAAACCAAAATTAAAAAAGTATAAACCACAAAAAAAATGCTTACCAATGAAACAAAATGTGTCGTGCTCCTCACCCTCCTCCCTCCCTGTGGTGCAACAGATGTCCCTTTCTCCAAAAATGTACTCAATGGGACCGTAGTGTTGCAACCACACACAAGCTGATCTGCTGTGAGGAAAATTCGAGTTAGTACATTTCAAACATGAAATAGGTCATTTTAAAATCAACATAAAAAACCAAAATTCCAAAAGTATAAACCACAAAAAAATGCTTACCAATGAAACAAAATGTGTCGCGGTCCTCACCCACGTCCCTCCCTGTGGTGCAACAGATGTCCCTTTCACCAAATATGTACTCAATGGGACCGTAGTGTTGCAACCGCACACAAGTTGACCTGCTGTGAGGAAAATACGAGTTAGTACATTTCAAACATGAAATAGGTCATTTTAAAATAAACATAAAAAACCAAAATTCCAAAAGTATAACAAAAAAAAAAAAAAATGCTTACCAATGGAAGAAAATGTGTCCTGCTCCTCACCCACCTCCCTCCCTGTGGTGCAACAGATGTCCCTTTCTCCAAAAATGTACTCAATGGGACCGCAGTGTTGCAACCACACACAAGTTGACATGCTGTGAGGAAAAAACGAGTTAGTACGTTTCAAACATGAAATAGTTCATTTTAAAATCAACATAAAAAACCAAAATTCCTAAAGTATAAACCACAAAAAAATGCTTACCAATGAAACAAAATGTGTCGTGCTCCTCACCCACCTCCCTCCCTGTGGTGCAACAGATGTCCCTTTCACCAAAAATGTACTCAATGGGACCGTAGTGTTGCAACCACACACAAGTTGACCTGCTGTGAGGAAAATACGAGTTAGTACATTTCAAACATGAAATAGGTCATTTTAAAGTGAACATAAAGAACCAAAATTCCAAAAGTATAAACCACAAAAAAATTCTTACCAATGGAAGAAAATGTGTCGTGCTCCTCACCCTCCTACCTCCCTTTGGTGCAACAGATGTCCCTTTCTCCAAAAATGCACTCAATGGGACCGTAGTGTTGCAACCACACACAAGTTGACCTGCTGTGAGGAAAATACGAGTTAGTACATTTCAAACATGAAATAGGTCATTTTAAAATCAACATAAAAAACCAAAATTCCAAAAGTAAAAACCACAAAAAAATGCTTACCAATGAAACAAAATGTGTCGTGCTCCTCACCCTCCTCCCTCCCTGTGGTGCAGCAAATGTCCCTTTCACCAAAAATGTACTCAATGGGACCGTAGTGTTGCAACCACACACAAGTTGACCTGCTGTGAGGAAAATACGAGTTAGTACATTTCAAACATGAAATAGGTCATTTTAAAATAAACATAAAAAACCAAAATTCCAAAAGTATAAACCACAAAGAAAAGCTTACCAATGAAACAAAATGTGTCGGGTTCCTCACCCTCCTACCTCCCTGTGGTGCAACAGATGTCCCTTTCTCCAAAAATGTACTCAATGGGACCGTAGCGTTGCAACCACACACAAGTTACCTGCTGTGAGGAAAATACGAGTTAGTACATTTCAAACATGAAATAGGTCATTTTAAAATCAACATAAAAAACCAAAATTCAAAAATTTATAAACCACAAAAAAATGCTTACCAATGAAACAAAATGTGTCCTGCTCCTCACCCACCACCCTCCCTGTGGTGCAACAGATGTCCCTTTCTCCAAAAATGTACTCAATGGGACCGTAGTGATGCAACCACACACAAGTTGACCTGCTGTGAGGAAAATACGAGTTAGTACATTTCAAACATGAAATAGGTCATTTTAAAATCAACATAAAAAACCAAAATTCCAAAAGTATAAACCACAAAAAAATGCTTACCAATAAAAGAAAATGTGTCGTGCTCCTCACCCTCCTCCCTCCCTGTGGTGCAACACATGTCCCTTTCTCCAAAAATGTACTCAATGGGACCGTAGTGTTGCAACCACACACAAGTTGACCTGCTGTGAAAAAGAAACGATTTAGTACATTTCAAACATGAAATAGGTCATTTTAAAATCAACATAAAAAACCAAAATTCCAAAAGTATAAACCACAAAAAAATGCTTACCAATGAAACAAAATGTGTTGTGTTCCTCACCCTCCTCCCTCCCTGTGGTGCAACAGATGTCCCTTTCTCCAAAAATGTACTCAATGGGACCGTAGTGTTGCAACCACACACAAGTTACCTGCTGTCAGGAAAATACGAGTTAGTACATTTCAAACATGAAATAGGTCATTTTAAAATCAACATAAAAAACCAAAATTCCAAAAGTATAAACCACAAAAAAATGCTTACCAACGAACCAAAATGTGTCGTGCTCCTCACCCTCCTCCCTCCCTGTGGTGCAACAGATGTCCCTTTCTTCAAAAATGTACTCAATGGGACCGTAGTGTTGCAACCACACGCAAGTTGACCTGCTGTGAGGAAAATACGAGTTAGTACATTTCAAACATGAAATAGGTCATTTTAAAATCAACATAAAAAACCAAAATTAAAAAAGTATAAACCACAAAAAAAATGCTTACCAATGAAACAAAATGTGTCGTGCTCCTCACCCTCCTCCCTCCCTGTGGTGCAACAGATGTCCCTTTCTCCAAAAATGTACTCAATGGGACCGTAGTGTTGCAACCACACACAAGCTGATCTGCTGTGAGGAAAATTCGAGTTAGTACATTTCAAACATGAAATAGGTCATTTTAAAATCAACATAAAAAACCAAAATTCCAAAAGTATAAACCACAAAAAAATTCTTACCAATGAAACAAAATGTGTCGTGCTCCTCACCCTCCTCCCTCCCTGTGGTGCAACAGATGTCCCTATCTCCAAAAATGTACTCAATGGGACCGTAGTGTTGCAACCACACACAGGTTGACCTGCTGTGAGGAAAATACGAGTTAGTACATTTCAAACATGAAATAGGTCATTTTAAAATCAACATAAAAAACCAAAATTCCAAAAGTATAAACTACAAAAAAATGCTTACCGATGAAACAAAATGTGTCGTGCTCCACACCCTCCTCCCTCCCTGTGATGCAACAGATGTCCCTTTCTCCAAAAATGTACTCAATGGGACCGTAGTGTTGCAACCACACACAAGTTGACCTGCTGTGAGGAAAATACGAGTTAGTACATTTCAAACATGAAATAGGTCATTTTAAAATCAACATAAAAAACCAAAATTACAAAAGTATAAACCCCAAAAAAATGCTTACCAATGAAACAAAATGTGTCATGCTCCTCACCCTCCTCCCTCCCTGTGGTGCAACAGATGTCCCTTTCACCAAAAATGTACTCAATGGGACCGTAGTGTTGCAACCACACACAAGTTGACCTGCTGTGAGGAAAATATGAGTTAGTACATTTCAAACATGAAATAGGTCATTTTAAAATCAACATAAAAAACCAAAATTCCAAAAGTATAAACCACAAAAAAATGCTTACCAATGAAACAAAATGTGTCGTGCTCCTCACCCTCCTCCCTCCCTGTGGTGCAACAGATGTCCCTTTCTCCAAAAATGTACTCAATGGGACCGTAGTGTTGCAACCACACACAAGTTGGCCTGCTGTGAGGAAAATACGAGTTAGTACATTTCAAACATGAAATAGGTCACTTTAAAATCAACATAAAAAACCAAAATTTCAAAAGTATAAACCCCAAAAAATGCTTACCAATTAAACAAAATGTGTCGTGCTCCTCACCCTCCTCCCTCCCTGTGGTGCAACAGATGTCCCTTTCTCCAAATATGTACTCAATGGGACCGTAGTGTTGCAACCACACACAAGTTACCTGCTGTGAGGAAAATACGAGTTAGTACATTTCAAACATGAAATAGTTCATTTTAAAATCAACATAAAAAACCAAAATTCTAAAAGTATAAACCACAAAAAAATGCTTACCAATGAAACAAAATGTGTCGTGCTCCTCACCCTCCTCCCTCCCTGTGGTGCAACAGATGTCCCTTTCTCCAAAAATGTACTCAATGGGACCGTAGTGTTGCAACCACACACAAGTTGACCTGCTGTGAGGAAAATACGAGTTAGTACATTTCAAAAATGAAATAGGTCATTTTAAAATCAACATAAAAAACCAAAATTCCAAAAGTATAAACCACAAAAATATGCTTACCAATGAAACAAATTGTGTCCTGCTCCTCACCCACCTCCCTCCCTGTGGTGCAACAGATGTCCCTTTCTCCAAAAATGTACTCATTGGGACCGTAGTGTTGCAACCACACACAAGTTGACCTGCTGTGAGGAAAATACGAGTTAGTACATTTCAAACATGAAATAGGTCATTTTAAAATCAAATAAAAAACCAAAATTCCAAAAGTATAAACCACAAAAAAATGCTTACCAATGAAACAAAATGTGTCGCGGTCCTCACCCACGTCCCTCCCTGTGGTGCAACAGATGTCCCTTTCACCAAACATGTACTCAATGGGACCGTAGTGTTGCAACCGCACACAAGTTGACCTGCTGTGAGGAAAATACGAGTTAGTACATTTCAAACATGAAATAGGTCATTTTAAAATAAACATAAAAAACCAAAATTCCAAAAGTATAACAAAAAAAAAAAAAAATGCTTACCAATGGAAGAAAATGTGTCCTGCTCCTCACCCACCTCCCTCCCTGTGGTGCAACAGATGTCCCTTTCTCCAAAAATGTACTCAATGGGACCGCAGTGTTGCAACCACACACAAGTTGACATGCTGTGAGGAAAAAACGAGTTAGTACGTTTCAAACATGAAATAGTTCATTTTAAAATCAACATAAAAAACCAAAATTCCTAAAGTATAAACCACAAAAAAATGCTTACCAATGAAACAAAATGTGTCGTGCTCCTCACCCACCTCCCTCCCTGTGGTGCAACAGATGTCCCTTTCACCAAAAATGTACTCAATGGGACCGTAGTGTTGCAACCACACACAAGTTGACCTGCTGTGAGGAAAATACGAGTTAGTACATTTCAAACATGAAATAGGTCATTTTAAAGTGAACATAAAGAACCAAAATTCCAAAAGTATAAACCACAAAAAAATTCTTACCAATGGAAGAAAATGTGTCGTGCTCCTCACCCTCCTACCTCCCTTTGGTGCAACAGATGTCCCTTTCTCCAAAAATGCACTCAATGGGACCGTAGTGTTGCAACCACACACAAGTTGACCTGCTGTGAGGAAAATACGAGTTAGTACATTTCAAACATGAAATAGGTCATTTTAAAATCAACATAAAAAACCAAAATTCCAAAAGTAAAAACCCCAAAAAAATGCTTACCAATGAAACAAAATGTGTCGTGCTCCTCACCCTCCTCCCTCCCTGTGGTGCAGCAAATGTCCCTTTCACCAAAAATGTACTCAATGGGACCGTAGTGTTGCAACCACACACAAGTTGACCTGCTGTGAGGAAAATACGAGTTAGTACATTTCAAACATGAAATAGGTCATTTTAAAATAAACATAAAAAACCAAAATTCCAAAAGTATAAACCACAAAGAAAAGCTTACCAATGAAACAAAATGTGTCGGGTTCCTCACCCTCCTACCTCCCTGTGGTGCAACAGATGTCCCTTTCTCCAAAAATGTACTCAATGGGACCGTAGCGTTGCAACCACACACAAGTTACCTGCTGTGAGGAAAATACGAGTTAGTACATTTCAAACATGAAATAGGTCATTTTAAAATCAACATAAAAAACCAAAATTCAATAATTTATAAACCACAAAAAAATGCTTACCAATGAAACAAAATGTGTCCTGCTCCTCACCCACCACCCTCCCTGTGGTGCAACAGATGTCCCTTTCTCCAAAAATGTACTCAATGGGACCGTAGTGATGCAACCACACACAAGTTGACCTGCTGTGAGGAAAATACGAGTTAGTACATTTCAAACATGAAATAGGTCATTTTAAAATCAACATAAAAAACCAAAATTCCAAAAGTATAAACCACAAAAAAATGCTTACCAATAAAAGAAAATGTGTCGTGCTCCTCACCCTCCTCCCTCCCTGTGGTGCAACACATGTCCCTTTCTCCAAAAATGTACTCAATGGGACCGTAGTGTTGCAACCACACACAAGTTGACCTGCTGTGAAAAGTAAACGATTTAGTACATTTCAAACATGAAATAGGTCATTTTAAAATCAACATAAAAAACCAAAATTCCAAAAGTATAAACCACAAAAAAATGCTTACCAATGAAACAAAATGTGTCGTGTTCCTCACCCTCCTCCCTCCCTGTGGTGCAACAGATGTCCCTTTCTCCAAAAATGTACTCAATGGGACCGTAGTGTTGCAACCACACACAAGTTACCTGCTGTGAGGAAAATATGAGTTAGTACATTTCAAACATGAAATAGGTCATTTTAAAATCAACATAAAAAACCAAAATTCCAAAAGTATAAACCACAAAAAAATGCTTACCAATGAAACAAAATGTGTCGTGCTCCTCACCCTCCTCCCTCCCTGTGGTGCAACAGATGTCCTTTTCTGCAAAAATGTACTCAATGGGACCGTAGTGTTGCAACCACACACAAGTTGACCTGCTGTGAGGAAAATACGAGTTAGTACATTTCAAACATGAAATAGGTCATTTTAAAGTCAACATAAAAAACCAAAATTCCAAAAGTATAAACCACAAAAAAATGCTTACCAATGAAACAAAATGTGTCGTGCTCCTCACCCACCTCCCTCCCTGTGGTGCAACAGATGTCCCTTTCACTAAAAATGTACTCAATGGGACCGTAGTGTTGCAACCACACACAAGTTGACCTGCTGTGAGGAAAATACGAGTTAGTACATTTCAAACATGAAATAGGTCATTTTAAAATCAACATAAAAAACCAAAATTCCAAAAGTATAAACCGCAAAAAAATGCTTACCAATGAAACAAAATGTGTCGTGCTTCTCACCCTCCTCCCTCCCTGTGGTGCAACAGATGTCCCTTTCTCCAAAAATGTACTCAAAGGGACCGTAGTGTTGCAACCACACACAAGTTGACCTGCTGTGAGGAAAATACGAGTTAGGACATTTGAAACATGAAATAGGTCATTTTAAAATCAACATAAAACACCAAAATTCCAAAAGTATAAACCACAAAAAAATGCTTACCAATGAAACAAAATGTGTCGTGCTCCTCACCCTCCTCCCTCCCTGTGGTGCAACAGATGTCCCTTTCACCAAAAATGTACTCAATGGGACCGTAGTGTTGCAACCACACACAAATTGACCTGCTGTGAGGAAAATACGAGTTAGTACATTTCAAACATGAAATAGGTCATTTTAAAATCAACATAAAAAACCAAAATTCCAAATGCATAAACCACAAAAAAATGCTTACCAATGAAACAAAAAGTGTTGTGTTCCTCACCCTCCTGCCTCCCTGTGGTGCAACAGATGTCCCTTTCTCCAAAAATGTACTCAATGGGACCGCAGTGTTGCAACCACACACAAGTTACCTAATGTGAGGAAAATACGAGTTAGTACATTTCAAACATGAAATAGGTCATTTTAAAATCAACATAAAAAACCAAAATTCCAAAAGTATAAACCACAAAAAAATGCTTACCAATGAAACAAAATGTGTCGTGTTCCTCACCCTCCTCCCTCCCTGTGGTGCAACAGATGTCCCTTTCTCCAAAAATGTACTCAATGTGACCGTAGTGTTGCAACGACACACAAGTTGACCTGCTGTGAGGAAAATACGAGTTAACACATTTCAAACATGCAATAGGTCATTTTAAAATCAACATAAAAAACCAAAATTCCAAATGCATAAACCACAAAAAAATGCTTACCAATGAAACAAAAAGTGTTGTGTTCCTCACCCTCCTGCCTCCCTGTGGTGCAACAGATGTCCCTTTCTCCAAAAATGTACTCAATGGGACCGCAGTGTTGCAACCACACACAAGTTACCTAATGTGAGGAAAATACGAGTTAGTACATTTCAAACATGAAATAGGTCATTTTAAAATCAACATAAAAAACCAAAATTCCAAAAGTATAAACCACAAAAAAATGCTTACCAATGAAACAAAATGTGTCGTGCTCCTCACCCTCCTCCCTCCCTGTGGTGCAACAGATGTCCCTTTCTCCAAAAATGTACTCAATGGGACCGTAGTGTTGCAACCACACACAAGTTGACCTGCTGTGAGGAAAGTACGAGTTAGTACATTTCAAACATGAAATACGTCATTTTAAAATCAACATAAAAAACCAAAATTCCAAAAGTATAAACCACAAAAAAAGCTTACCAATGAAACAAAATGTGTCGTGCTCCTCACCCTCCTCCCTCCCTGTGGTGCAACAGATGTCCCTTTCTCCAAAAATGTACTCAATGGGACCGTAGTGTTGCAACCATACACAAGTTGACCTGCTGTGAGGAAAATACGAGTTAGTACATTTCAAACATGAAATAGGTCATTTTAAAATCAACATAAAAAACCAAAATTCCGAAAGTATAAACCACAAAAAAATGCTTACCAATGAAACAAAATGTGTCCAGCTCCTCACCCACCTCCCTCTTTGTGGTGCAACAGATGTCCCTTTCTCCAAAAATGTACTCAATGGGACCGTAGTGTTGCAACCACACACTAGTTGACCTGCTGTGAGGAAAATACGAGTTAGTACATTTCAAACATGAAATAGGTCATTTTAAAATCAACATAAAAAACCAAAACTCCAAAAGTATAAACCACAAAAAAATGCTTACCAATGAAACAAAATGTGTCGTGCACCTCACCCTCCTCCCTCCCAGTGGTGCAACAGATGTCCCTTTCTCCAAAAATGTACTCAATGGGACCGTAGTGTTGCAACTACACACAAGCTGACCTGCTGTGAGGAAAATACGAGTTAGTACATTTCAAACATGAAATAGGTCATTTTAAAATCAACATAAAAAACCAAAGTTCCAAAAGTATAAACCACAAAAAAATGCTTACCAATGAAACAAAATGTGTCGTGCTCCTCACCCTCCTCCCTCCCTGTGGTGCAACAGATGTCCCTATCTCCAAAAATGTACTCAATGGGACCGTAGTGTTGCAACCACACACAAGTTGACCTGCTGTGAGGAAAATACGAGTTAGTACATTTCAAACATGAAATAGGTCATTTTAAAATCAACATAAAAAACCAAAATTCCAAAAATATAAACCCCAAAAAAATGCTTACCGATGAAACAAAATAAGTCGTGCTCCACACCTTTCTCCCTCCCTGTGGTGCAACAGATGTCCCTTTCTCCAAAAATGTACTCAATGGGACCGTAGTGTTGCAACCACACACAAGTTGACCTGCTGTGAGGAAAATACGAGTTAGTACATTTCAAACATGAAATAGGTCATTTTAAAATCAACATAAAAAACCAAAATTCCAAAAGTATAAACCCCAAAAAAATGCTTACCAATGAAGCAAAATGTGTCGTGCTCCTCACCCTCCTCCCTCCCTGTGGTGCAACAGATGTCCCTTTCACCAAAAATGTACTCAATGGGACCATAGTGTTGCAACCACACACAAGTTGACCTGCTGTGAGGAAAATATGAGTTAGTACATTTCAAACATGAAATAGGTCATTTTAAAATCAACATAAAAAACCAAAATTCCAAAAGTATAAACCACAAAAAAATGTTTACCAATGAAACAAAATGTGTCGTGCTCCTGACCCTCCTCTCTCCCTGTGGTGCAACAGATGTCCCTTTCTCCAAAAATGTACTCAATGGGACCGTAGTGTTGCAACCACACACAAGTTGACCTGCTGTGAGGAAAATACGAGTTAGTACATTTCAAACATGAAATAGGTCATTTTAAAATCAACATAAAAAACCAAAATTCCAAAAGTATAAACCCCAAAAAAATGCTTACCAATGAAACAAAATGTGTCGTGCTCCTCACCCTCCTGCCTCCCTGTGGTGCAGCAGATGTCCCTTTCACCAAAAATGTACTCAATGGGACCGTAGTGTTGCAACCACACACAAGTTGACCTGCTGTGAGGAAAATACGAGTTAGTACATTTCAAACATGAAATAGGTCATTTTAAAATCAACATAAAAAACCAAAATTCAAAAGTATAAACCACAAAAAAATGCGTACCAATGAAACAAAATGTGTCGTGTTCCTCACCCTCCTCCCTCCCTCTGGTGCAACAGATGTCCCTTTCACCAAAAATGTAGTCAATGGGACCGTAGTGTTGCAACCACACACAAGTTGACCTGCTGTGAGGAAAATACGAGTTAGTACATCTCAAACATGAAATAGGTCATTTTAAAATCAACATAAAAAACCAAAATTCCAAAAGTATAAACCACAAAAAAATGCTTACCAATGAAACAAAATGTGTCGTGCTCCTCACCCTCCTCCCTCCCTGTGGTGCAAGAGATGTCCCTTTCTCCAAAAATGTACTCAATGGGACCGTAGTGTTGCAACCACACACAAGTTGACCTGCTGTGAGGAAAATACGAGTTAGTACAT